>NW_022196896.1:108026726-108077517 GCF_008632895.1 Mastomys coucha
TTTTTTTCTGTAAAATCTAGCCAGAAGCCCAATGGATTACAGAATAATTGACTTCAGTTGTTTGGGACTGTATTGACCAATGAATGAAGTTTATAATCTGGCCTTTGTCATTCACTTGCTTTTCTGGGAATTAACACATGTTCAAATAAAGGCTGTTCTTCCATCATCTCAATAAAAGGAGAAGGGCGGGGGGGCAAACGACTCCACATGTACAGTGTTTGCTTGATCTAAAGAGGGGAGAAGGAGGAGGTCGGGAATAACCATGCTGAGACAAGGCATGGCTGAAGGAGTCTGGAGAGAACCACTGAATTTGCTGGAATAATTGGGAAAGCTTGTCCTCCATGGGATGTCTGCCTTGACGCCTGTTGGCATGTTTTGAATTCTTTAGCTGTGCTTCATGCAGACCTGGCACCTGCTGATTTTCCGGCGCTGGGCGTGAACTTCTTTCAAGGTGTCCGGTGAAGGGCCAGAGGCAAACTGTAGGTCTGGGTTCACGGTGGTCAACCAGAAGCTGTACTCGTTTGCAAAGAAGTGACAGGTTCCCTGCCTGCCCTGGCATTCAAGGAATGGTGCAGCTCTGAAGTCCTCTAGGCAGCTGCCAGGTGACATCAGCGCCTGCCCGCCTCCTTGGTCCCCAGCTCCTGTGTGCTACCCAGACAAGAATAAAGAGTTAGGGCTCAGGTACTGGAGACCACCAGGACAGAGTCAGCGGCATGCCCAGGTCCTTAAGTCACTCCATAAAGAACAATTTACAATCTACTGAAGAGCAGTAGGAAGTGTGTCATGTGTACATGGAAAATTGAGCCAATTTCACTGATGGTTGAAATAAATCCATCTTCTACCAGACTTACTAAAAGAATAATTGATGAGAAAAGATAAAAGCAATAATGGTGGCCCTAAATCTCAGCAGTCTATAGTCTGCTTGGATGACCTCATATCCTCTGGTTTCTACACAGTACTACTGTCTAGACAGGAATAAGATTCAAGGGCAGGAGACTCACCATCAGAAATGAGTACCCAATCCAGAGGCTCCTCCATGTCCGTGGACACGGTGGGATGGATTGGTCCTGACTGTGGACAGCCACTGCCTGTGCTGGGGCCTCACACACTGCACAGCGGCTGATGTAAGGGCGGATCTCTTCCTCTGAGAGTGGCATCATAGGAAGAGGAGCCGCACTGGACAGCCAGTAGGATCTGTCATTTCTCTGAGCGTAGTGGCACACCTGGTGGATGTTGCAGTAGGCAAAGGGCAGGGTGCTAAACACAGGAAGGCAAGATCCTGCCAAACCTTGGAGAGAAGAAGATACACAATGTATGAGCAGCCTATTGCATGCAAGCACCCAGTGACTCCCATGTGGCATTTTACAGACACGGATGGAGAACCATGCCTGAGCCAATTACTGCTTTGGCCACCTTACTGATCTATGGACCAGCCTCCATCATTCATCCCTCTCCCTGGAGCCCAACAAGCCACTCAGGGCTAGAGATGAGCAGACAGATGGTCACAGACAAGAGAAGCCCTGTGGATGAGAGGTGAGGGTTGCCCAAAACCCCCATATGTCTGGACTTTATTCTAAGCTGGGATACCCAAGATGAAAATGATGGAATCAAGTTTGGAGATGGTGGTGACCATTCAAAGAAGATGCTGAGCTGGAGAGAGCCAGAGGCACAGAGCATCAGCTCAGAGCTCAGTGGTGGCTTGTGGGAGCCAGGGAGAGTACATCAGCGTGACTTCATCTCCTGGTATCTGGAGATAATTCAGACCATAGGATGTGGCCTTTGGCAATCTCGTTAAAGGGCTTCGATTTTACCTAGGGCTTCTACAGAACTTTTAGAGAGGTGTTCCAGCCCAACCAGGGCAATAAAAGTACTTGATATTAGGAGGGGAGAGAAAGCTGGCTCAAGATAAACATTAATTCTTCTCTCCAACCCCCATCCCATCCTGAAAGAATCTAGGCATCCAAGGAAGGCAGTGCAGTAGTGATACCAAGAGGAAAATAAAGATGGGCATCTGAACATCGGCCACATCATCATCCTCTTATTAGCTAGGGACCAGCCTCATGAAGGCAGTAAGACCCACCTAGCTATCAACTGCCCCATTTTGGCTGATACACTCCCTGTATCTACCACCCCTGCCACTGTCATCATATGCTTTGACATCGAGTCCCGCAGCTTACAAATCTGCTGTTGAAAGACGGGAAGGAACATAGAGAGGGCTACTGCTTAAAGTCTTGTGATTCCCAAACAGAACAGGATAGGGTTAAAAGTCGGTGTTTGCCAATGCTACAGTGCTGTATGACCCAGCAAATTCTGCCTCCAACTAATCCATACGTAAACACGGGAGCTCAGCATGCCCAACTAAATACTGTACATTTAGTAGCAATAAAAGCTGCATTCTATAATGGAGTTACATCTATGCCATTGCAGAAGAGCACTAAAAACAGATACTAAAAGAACAATCGAGGCTCATGCTTGTAGTGTCCCATGCCTTTAATTTCAGCTATTAGGAAGCATAGACAGGTAAGTTTCTGTGAGTTTGAGGCCAGCCTGGTCTACACAGTTCCAGGTCAGTCAGGACTACATAGTCTCATACCATGTCTCAAAACAAAACAAAACAAAAAACAAGCAAACCAAACAAAACAAACAAACAAAAAAAACAAGCAAAACAACTACCACCACAACAACATCATCGACGACAAGAAACAGTAATAAAAAGGCAAATAATAACCAGTCACCAGAATGAGCCTCTGCGGCATCTAACAGGATCATGAGAATTAGCATGGCAGGTTCTTTTTCTTTTTCTTTTTCTTTTTCTTTTCTTTTTCTTTTTTTTTAATAAAGCTATGGAAGATTAGTGCTTAAGAAGTTGATGAATCTGTAAGATCAACTCCTAGGGTTTATTCTCTGAGCCACAGCATGAATGACCCCATATAGCACATGGCAGCTTATTCTTGGGGTACTCATACCAAGATCTTGATTGTGGGCCTTCTCCTGTCCTTCCATGTATAACAAGCTGTATCCTGTCCAAAGCCGAGGCATGCCCACAGGGCAGGCTGGTTCTTGATCTGTCTGACTGTGGAGAACCAGGAGGAAGCCACTGAGGTATCCAGGGCCAAACCCCTTGGGCCCAGGATCACCAGTTGGACCAGGAGGACCTAGAGAAAAGAAAGAAAAGATTTTTAAAAAAAAAAAAAACCCACATTTAATAAGCATTTTCAAGTATCTGTTTCAGCATCTTGCTCACAGCCTGCCCCTCCAGAATGCCCCGCCCTATTCTGTCTATGGTATACAAAGATACAACTCCTCCAGCAAAGCCATCACACTTCTTCAAGGCTGATCACACAACTGAGAACTGAAAATATATTTTTTAATTGCTTCTGAATTAAACATATAGTCCCAGTTCCTTGTCAGTTTCCCTCAATGATGCAATATACCAATGACCCTCATAGGGCCGGTATCACTTTAGGTAAAACAAGGAGCCCAGATTACCAGGAACTCCATTAAAGCCCACTACATCCAGAACCCAGTGGTGGTGGAATGGAGAAGGGAGGATGCTTGAAGCTCCTTGCTGAGGTAGCTGTTGGCAAGCTCCAGACTGAGTAAGAAACCTAGGATGAAAAACCGAGCAGAGAGAGCAACTGCCGAAGAGCCACCACACTCACACACGTGCGTACACGCATGCATGCTAAGCACAAGGGAGGGAGTGTGCAGGTTAAATGCAAATATGCTCATCAGCAGGCCAGGGTTTTCACCTCGAAGTGAAGAAGGGGTGTGTCTTAGAAGCCCCTCCCCCGTGGTTACTGAAATACTTCCTGGGCGATTGGGATTTCTTAGCAAAAGATAGGAAACATGAAAAGCCCTCCCAAGGCTTGCAGAGGTGGTATTCAGGGTAAAGCTGTGAGTACATCCACATTAGACGCAGCTCACAGCAAAGACTGCCATGGTGGAAGAAAGAGAAGAAAGGGAACTTCTACCTGGTGCTCCAGGACAGCCTGCCTCTCCAGTGTCACCTTTGCGTCCAAGAGGTCCGGGAGATCCAGGGATGCCGTCCTGGCCCCTCCTGCCATCTGGGCCAGGCTGTCCTTTGCACCCTGTAGGAAAGTTCATGGTAGAGGTGGTGGTAACTACAGCCTGTGCATCCCATGAGCTGACTCTGAGCCTCCTCCCCCTCTGATGACATTGGATCTATTCATTTGTTGTACCCAAGTGCATGGCATTGGCTTATGACCTCCACCAAGCAACTGGGGCAATGGAGGTCCTGAAAGGTACAAAAAAAAATTGAACTAGATTATGACATGGTCTAGTAAGGAGTTAGGCTATAATCTGTAGCTCTAGACCAGGAGGGTGTTGAAAGGGAGGTTACCCCATTTTCTTCATTATTGTTTTGGTTGGTTGGTTGGTTGGTTGGTTGGTTGGTTGGTTGGTTGGTTGGTTTGTTGGTTGGTTTTTTGGTTTGGTTTGGTTTGGTTTTGGAGTTTTGGTTTTTTACTTTTAGAAAACATTGAACATGTAATGCCTTTATGTTCAAATATTCTTTCATGATGATGTTTTTAAAATCTGGAGGAGTAGAGGAATGAGTTAAATGTATTAGGATTCATTTTTTTTTGGTGGTGGTGTTTTGTGGTTGTTTTTGAGATGGCGTCTCCCTGTGTACCCCTAGCTGTCCTAGAACTTGCTCTGTAGACCAGGCTGGCCTCGAACTCAGAGATCCACCTACCTCTGCCTCCCTACTTCTGGGACTAAAAGTATACTGCCACCACTGCCCAGCTTAGGATTTGGTTTCAAGGGTTTATGGTGGGCTGGTTTCAAGCTAACCCCTTCACATGAATTATCAACCAAGTTCTTCATAGCAGCCACATATGGCCCCCACATCTATCATGTATGTGGCCATTTATGCCATTAGACCCATTTAACTGTACTTATTAGCCCTATCCATGTTTCTAGATGCTACTTGTTAAAGTCTTTTCTTGAATAAGCTCTTCATGGGCTGGTGTGTACCACCTTTCTTCCAAATTCAAATATTCTTTCATGACGATGTTTTTAAAATCTGGATGGAGGAGTGAAGGAATGAGTTAAACGTATTAGGATTAGGATAGTGGCTTGGAATGTCTGATTTGGCAATAATGTCTTTAAAGATATGATCAAGGCAACTCGAAGTCCTTAGGGCAGACAAACCCAATCTGGCTGGGATCTCTATAGGAAAAGAGAGAAGGCTGCCACGTGCAAAGGACACTCAAAAGAAACCAATCGCGTGGCTGCCTTAATCTGAGACCTGCCCTTCAGTGCCAAGGGATGAGGTGTTTGTATAGATCTCGCTCTGTTCATTTGCTACGACTGCCAGAGCAAACGGAAACATAGCTTGATACTGGGGAGGTGAGATTCCTTTGCTGATGACAGTGGTGAACGTAGAAGACAAAGGGACTGACCAAAGATACTGTCCAAATCCTGTCTCATCGAGCATCAGCCTTGCCCTGAAGAAGGCTGCAGGGCCTCCCCTTGGCAAGCTAGCAATATCAGGGATGGCAAACATCACTTCCTACCCTGTGCCGCTCTAAAACCCTTCCCTTTAGAGCATTTCCCTCTGCTGCACCAGTGTGGGCTCTGCCTGGGTTTTGTACTCTTGCTCTAGCAACTAAGCATATGGATTCCTCAAGATGGATTTCTCAAAGATGGAGTTACCTGTGTTTTTGAGCTACCCAGTATTGGGTGCTGGGATATGAACTCTGATCCTCGTAACTCTTTTTGTTTGTTTGCTTGCTTGGTTTGGAGACAGGGTTTCTCTGTGTAGCTCTTCCTGCTCTGTAGACCATGCTGGCCTCAAACCTAGAGATCTGCCTCTGCCTCCCAGCAGTAAGCACTTAACCATTGAACCATCTCTCCAGCCTCATTCTGCCAACTCTTAACACCATAAATGGTGCCCAAGGGACTTATATTAAGGAACCAGTGCCTGCAGTGGCTATAGGAACCAGTGCCTGCAATAACTATAGGAACAAGTGCCTGCAATGGCTATAGGAACCAGTGCCTGCAATGGCTATAGGAACCAGTGCCTGCAATGGCTATAGGAACCAGTACCTGCAATGGCTATAGCAAACAGATTTACTGTTCACTCTGTCGCTTTATGATGTCATCAATGGCAGTTAACTTACAAGTTGTGCAATCAGGTTCTGATGTGAGGAGACCGAGAGCCCGAGTAGAGTACCTGCAGTCAAGTGTCAGAGTGTCCCTTCCTAGCCACCATACTTCCCCTCTCATACAATCATGGATGCCTAAACATGAAATGCTCATCACCCAGGCAGATGTGCTTTAAGAGCTGCTGATCAGAGTGAAAAAGTAAGACTACCTTAAATGCATTTAAGGTGGTCCCAGGACAGCAGCAGCACCCAGAAGTCTAAGAAAAATGAACCTCACAGCCCAGTCCGCACTTGAGAAGCCACAAAGTCTAGGCTGGGATCAGTAATATGTATTTTTTTAAAGCTCTCCACAGAGGAGGGGTAAAGGTGGGGGCGGATTCTGAAGTTCCAAAAGGCTTGAAATTCCAAGCTCTCTCCTATCTCTGGGTAAGTTCCGTTGCCCAGGCTAACCTTCAGGACTTCGGGGCTGTTGTCAGGACCTTCACTTTTCCTTGGCCTGCTGCACCCAGCACAGGGCCTTGCTGGATTCATTTACTTCTTGCAGAGTGCTGGCACCAAAACAGTTGATAAATAATTCATGAAAGTGGTGGTTAAATGAGTTATGGCATAATCAAATAATGCAATACTCTGCAGCCGCTACAGACAATACTGTCGGAAAATATGTAACGACACAGAACTGATGTCATGTTAAGACTACCAGTTTGCAAAAACAGGATGATAGGACGGACTCTAAAAACATGCAGAAGTAAGCGTGGATAGATATACAACCAGCAGTACCTTTTTAAGCTGGGTTTACTTTACTTTTTTTGTTTTTCTTTTTTGTTTAAACACCTGTAATAAGTTTGTTGTTGTTTTTGTTGTTTTGGGTGTGTGTGTGTGTGTGTGTGTTCATCTGCTTATGTGTATCATTGTGCATGAATATGTATTCATGTAGAGATCAGAAGTTGGAGCCTAAATCACCAACCAAAGAGTACACATGGAGGGATCTATGGCTCCGGTCGCATATGTAGCAGAGGATGGCCTAGTCAGTCATCAGTGGGAGGAGAGGCCCGTGGTCCTGGGAAGGTTCTATGCCCCAGTGTAGGGAATGCCAGGACAGGGAAGCAGGAGTGGTTGGGTTGGTGATCAGGGGGAGGAGGGATGGGATAGGGTGTTTTTGGAGGGGAAACCAGGATAACATTTGAAATGTAAATAAAGACAATATCTAATTTTAAAAAAAGTTAGAGTCTTCCTTGACAATCACCTCCTTCCAGTCACCCTACGCTTGGTTTGTAGACAGGGTCTCTAATGGAACCTGAAACTTGCTGTCTTTTGAAACTGGCTGTCTAGCAAGTCCCAGGGCTCCTAACTGGGTCTGGCTGCCCAGCCCTGGAATTCAAAGCATACTGGCTGCTGCACTCAGCTTTTTTACTTGGGTTCTGAGGGATACAACTCATTTCCTCGTGAGTATGCAGAGAATGCTTTACCAAGCCAGGTACACCCCTTAGCAGGCAGAGGCAGGAGTCTCGGTGAGTTCGAGGCCAGCCTGGTCTACAAAGGAAGTTCCAGGACAGCCAGGGCTACACACACACAAAAAAAACTCTCCCTCAAAAACAAACAAATAAACAAACAAACATACATACATATGTACATACATACGTACGTACATACATACATACATACGTACATATGTACATACATACCAGAAAGGAAGATGAGAGAGGAAAGAAAGAAAAAGGAGAGAGACAGAGAGAGTAATTGTGTGTGTGTGTGTGTGTGTGTGAGAGAGAGAGAGAGAGAGAGAGAGAGAGAGAGAGGAGAGAGAGAAAGAGAGAGAGGACAGACCTTTAATAACCGACTCATCTTCCTAGCCGCACAATAAGATTTGGGGTTTTGGGTTTGTGGTTTTTGTTTTTGTTTGCAACTTCTTCTTAGATTTCTAATAAGCCCCTATCCTTCCACAAACAGGTCTCGGCTTTAGATGTTTCTGTTTCCCAGGGGGATATTTGATAACATCTGGAAGAATTCTCGGCTATCACAAGGTTTGGCATCCAATATTCAACACCAGGATAGACCAGGGACACCACTCAACTATCCAGCCTAGTGCTGTCGACTTGGGGGCCCTTCACAGAGCAGATTACCTGGCCCCCAAGTCAACTGCACTAGGCTGAGAAAGGCTGCTCTACACTACTGTGGGCACTCAGGGCATCATGGATTAATCCTCATGGATTCCTCCATCAAGCATTTAGCAGACACCTCCTATGACCCCAAACCCTGCGAAGATCCAACAGTAAGCAATGAGAAGCCTGCTCCCAGGCTGCTCTGGTCTCTAGGGCTGTAAGAAAACAAGTGATGCAGAATTCCATTCCACTTCCACAGCCTTTGGCATTGCACTGAAAAGGACCATGTCACAGCCAGGCAGTGGAGGAAGGAAGGGAGGCACCGGCCCGGAGCCTCCCTTCTGGTACTCTGCACACAGATGCTGAGCTCGAAGCCACTGCCACTGGTCTGAAGAGATCTGTGCTTTCCAGATGCCCAGGGCTCCCTAGCTCAGCATAAATTACCCAATGTGAGCAGAATGTGCAAGAAGAAAATAAACTCCATGCAGAATACTTTTTGCCGGGATAGTTTGGTTTGTGTGCTAACAACGGTCCTCCCACCCTGACAATGACCGAGCAATGTTCATCAAGTCCATTCCAGGAACATCATTGCCATTGCTAACACGAAGAAACACTCTGTGTTTTCCTTCTCCATCTTTTGAGCGGCTCCTTTCCTTTTCTCTTCTATCAAGCTGTTTCTGCTCCCACGGCTCGCAATTCCATTGCTCTCGTTTGCTTTGTTGGTTGGGTTATTAGTTGTTGTTCAAAACCAAGCCAGGAGTTATGAGATCAGGGCACCTACTCTGCTGTGCTATGAAGTTGCCAAGCAACACCCTCCATAAGCTGGCCAAATGTAAAAGATTTCATTAGGAATTCAACAGATGAATAGAAAGGATATGTGGATCTAGAGTCCAGCTCCTTTTGTGTTTACACACATGCACACACACACATAAAGGAAGAAGGGACTTTTCACAGATTCGCTATCATGAGCTATTTCGATTCCTCTTGAAGAGCAACATCATAAAATCATCTAGATTTTTATTTTGACAGTGAATTCAAGAGAAGCTCATACCTGGTCCAGGCAGGCCTCTCTGTCCAGGGTCCCCCATGGCTCCTTCTGGTCCCCTGGGGCCTGGCACTCCAGGAAGTCCTGGGATTCGAGGACAGGAATCCACATCTGCAGGAGGCCCAGGTTCACCTGCGGTTGGAATCACAGCTGTATAATGGGTTCACAGCTCCTTCTACACTCCCTGGTAAAGAATGGGTTCCTGACACAGTGCTAAAATCCTAACATGAATCTTTAACCAGTGTTAAGTTCTGCAATGGTGAGAACTTGCCTTGCTCCCTGCAGGGACACCCACAAATCTTCTAGAATGCCTCTGTGTGGAGTAAGTGCCTGAATGACGGCTGGAAGGAGGGATGGATGGCCAGAGAAAGCAGAAATAGAGATTACTGGCTCTTAGGTGAGGTAACCATACTTGAATGACCTTCAAGGGATTTTCACCCTTTGTGCCATTTTTTGCTAGTGAGCTAGCCACAGTTGTCACTTCAAGAGGAACCCCGGGATTCCTAAAGCTCAGCTTAGGGTGTTCCTCGTTATACTGAAGCCAGGTAGATTTGCCTAGGATCAGTTACCCCTATATAATTCAAGATGGCCAAAGGCTCTCATGCAGTGATTTTTCCATCTTCAGTGAATGTTGGCATGATCTACAAGGGCGACAAAGATAGTCTGTTACCTGGGCTCCCACCCCATGAAATACTGTGGTCCTTGGTAGTCTTGGCAGAGCTCTCAACACTGGACTTGATAAATCCAGCTACAAGGGATTTTTCAAATGTTTTGCTGATGGGATCTCTGGGAATTTCTGAGATGAAACCCGGGGCTTAGAATGATTTTAACTCTTTGGGGAGTTCCAGAGTCAGCCAGAACTCAGAAAGCACCCCTACAGAGCTGAGTTCTAACTCCAGCACATTAGAATCCTAAGCAAATGGGTTAGAAAACAGTTTCTGAATCAGGAGGTCTGAAGTGGGATCTACATGTGCATCTCTAGCACATTCCCAAATGAGGTGAGTAGTGCTGACCAGGCAATCTGACCATGAGAACCATCATACGGAGGGGCCGACACTCTTAAAATACTGCTTATATATGTACATCAAGACAGCTGCTTCCAAAAGCATCTTTGTAATTTTTTATTTTCTTATTTTGTTTTTTTTTTGGGGGGGGGTTATGGTACATTTAAATTTTTCTTTTAATTTTATGTGTATGGGCGTTTGATGACATGTATGTCTGTGTATCATACCTGTGGAGGTCAGAAAGGATATCATATTCCTTGGAACTGGAGTTACGGAAAATTATGAGTTGCTATGTCGGGGCTGGGAATTGAACCATGGTCCTCTGGAACAGCAGCCAGTGCTCTTAGCTAATGACGCTTCCCAGCAGCCCTAACAGTTTTCGGTGCATCTTTAAGAAAAGGTCTCCATCTATAGCCCAGGCTAGTCTATGTCAAATTTTCTTGCCTCAGTTTCCAATGCTGAGATCACATATATGAACCACCACACATGCCTACTTTTTCCCTCTGGGGAATATTTTTTAATACAAAAATCACACATTGCTTTTGCATGGCAGAGTAGTATGTTAATATTTTATTGTTGACACACAAATAAACTTGTTTCTTGAAAATGTACTTATGTCTTTTGTAGGTATAAGGGCCCTTTTTTTTAGGTACATTGGTGTTGCTCTTTGTGGAGATGTGTGTATCTACCTTGCGAGAATCCTAAAAAGGAGCTACACTATCGTGTGCTGTGGCATCCAACAAGAGCACTTAGACTTACTGCCTGAACTAAACTTCTGTAAGCCGAATGCCTACCTCACCTTGACAACCTGTAATGAGAGTCATCACCAGGACACTAATATGAGGTTACTTACTAGAGCTGCAGCGAAGAAGCCAAGACATTAAAACCGTCGATGACCCCAGAAACCCCATTTATAAAAATATGAAGCAGCTTAAGTCACAAACACAGTGGGGAGGGCAAGTGCAGGGACAACAGGCAGATAGCATGGGGTGGGGGTGGGCGATTCTCCATTTCACAGGAACTCTTACCTCTGCAGCCTGAAGAGGTGCCACGCGGAGATGCAGAACCGGGCGATGGTTTTCATGTGGTGGAAAGAAAATTTAAATTTGTGAGTGAGGACAAAGGGGGAAGCAATGGCTGAGAACATAAATAATAGTGTGAGGGCCATAGGTGACAAGCGGAGTAATGATGTATTTACACAACGCGTTTGCATCATTGTGATTGACTGACGGGAGCAGCTATGATTCTGTGCTAATGGAGTTCTCACCTTTCCAAGGACTTGAAAGGAAAGCCTCTGGAGAAACAGACAATTCTAGCTGATCTTTCTGTGGTACATGTGTCCTGACTGAGTGCGGATAGGAATTGTGGCACTTAAAGTCTCCTGAAAATCCTGTATTCATCTGTCATGTTTGATAGGTTACAGGCACAGAAAGGAAGCAAGAAGAATCCAAATTGCAGCCCTCTGTCTATTGTACGGTGGCCCCTGGTGAGGCAGTGCGCTGTGCTTGTCCTTTGGATTATGGTACCACAAACATTCCAAAACAATACGAATTGATGCTGAGCATCTACGCTACTTCCACTAAACTCACACACGTATGTCCATCTGTCCTTTCTTTGCCTGATTCATTCTTACTGTTTAAAAAAAAAAAAAAAAAACTGGCTAAATAATTAGGTTAGATAACCCCTCTTCCCGAAGGAACTAATGTACTTTTCAGAAATTAGGCAAGATGCCTATGGAAATTCAAGAACAAGAAGTAAATATAAAATCCTAACAGGAATCTCATCCTCTTCTGTCTCGTGGGTGAAAAACACACAAGTATTTCTTCCTTTGTAAATAATACATTCAACAGCAGCTCTTACTTCTTAAATGTATTTGTTCTGATAGCTTATCAGACCGGAGATTTGATGGGGCAATCTGAAACAAATACACTCTTTATATTGGAAGGGTTTAACTCACAAGTATGCAGCAGTTCTGGAGGCTGACCCTCACAGTAACTGCTAAGATGGGAGGCTGTGTGGCTATGCCTTAGGAGCTGATGGCCACCAAGAGCTTACCTGGAGGACCCACTGGCCCTTTTTTGCCTGGAGGGCCAGGTAATCCCTTCTCTCCAGGTGTCCCAGGAAGACCAGGTGGCCCTGGAAATCCTGGAAGTCCCATTGGTCCTAAAGGAAAGATGAAGATGAGGGAACAGAAGGAAGTGTTACAGTGACTATAACTGGTTGGGTATCTGTAGAGCTCTGCTCTAAGAGCAGGGCAGAGCCAGTGTGAGGGAGGAATTCTGCCTCCTTTTGGAAAGCTGAGAACTCCCTCTGCAAAAGAACCCCAGTGGTCAATGAGAAGGCTATAAAAGCCAAAACTATATGAAAATACAAAAGCGCTGTATCCTGAGCCTTCTCTGGGGACAGCAAAGGACTAGATCTAGAAAGGAAGAAGAGGTACCTGGGGTAAGATGTCTGCAGAGCTGTGGTCCCCCCATCACCACCTTCAACATCTTAGAGTCAGGCCCACCACCCACTGCATCCTTTCCTTGTTGGCCCTTGTAGATGGTACCCTGTAACCTCCAGTAGGTGCCCAGTACACCTGTAGGCCTGGTGGATGGGCCTGGTGCTGTTTGGATGCTGATTCTGCCCTCCTGGGAGGGGTTGCAGACAAGGAGTGAGTCATACTCAGGTGACTTCTTGTGAACCAATCCCCTAATGAATAAAGAAGCCAATCACTTGAGTGAGTAATCGGGACTTCCGGGTTGGATGGCAGAAGAGAGGAAGAGGAGAGTTAGGTCCTTTTGGAACCGGACAGCATAAGGGTAAGATGTAGCTGTCAGAGATCCCTAGTATTACGGCAGATCCGCAAGGATTCACCACCAGAGGAATCAGATTTTAGTAAGGCTTACAAGATTAGATTTTAGTTGTTGTGCCCAGAGATTGAGTTACCATTATTTCTGAACAAAGTTTGTGTTGTGTTTTCCTTGTCTGGGTTCAACAGAGAAAGGTACTGCAGCAAAGTCTGAGTTTGCCTGATGTGCACCACAAAGGTCGTGGGGGATTTGAAGCCCGGGGCTGGTATGATAACGACCCACCAGTGGGAATGACCCGCCCGTGGGAACGTAAAGAGCTGGGTGGAGGGGTTTTGGGAGTTCCCGGCCAGAGAGTCTCCACGAGATAAAAACAGTGCATGGATGGCCAGGCCGTGGGGGCTGAGAGTTGCCAACACAAGTGCAGGAACTTGAGGTTCATTTTTTTTATTATTATTTCCCACAACAAATACATATTTGTGAACTGCAGAACTCCCTACCCTTGTTATAGGAAACCATGGGCTGGCTGGTGTACCTCCTAGAACATAGTAAAGCAGGAAGCATAGATAGTAGTTTCGCTAATATTTTAGTCTTAAAAAATTATCACATGTGTGTATGTGTGAGAGATGGGGGTACATGGCATGCCACGGTGCATGTGCGGAGGTCATAGAATACTTTGGTGAAGTCAGTTCTCCAGTTCCAGGGATTAAACGGAGTTCATCGTGCTTGTACAGCCAATGCCTTTACAGTCACTGAACCATCTCACCAGCCTCACCAACCAACCATTTCTAACATCACCCCTATCTTTGGCTAGGTCGTCAGGATTAAACTGCCATACTATTTCCCCAGCTCTGGAGCTTACGTTCAGGCGTACATACATGCTCTAACCATCTCGGCTTCCTTTCTGATTTGGGTGGCATGTTCAGCTGATTCTGATATTCAATGAGCAGAGAAACCCACAGGCTTGCAGATGTAAGTCACAGCATCACAGCTGATTTTATAGAGATTTTATAGCTGATTTTATAGAGACAAAGCGGTTGCAGCATGCTGTTCATAGGCACACACTCCACAATCCCACAGTTAGCCTTTGCACTGTTGACGTTGCAGCCTCGGAATAAGTTTGGTTTCCCTTCCGCTTAATCTTTTGCTGTGTCTCATACTGGGTTCGGGAAGTAAAGCAAGGTGCTCATTTCTGGGCATCTTTTGGAAATTTCAGAGTGGGATTTTAAAACCCAGACCTCTTATAAAATAAGGAAGTTGAAAAAAAAATACTCACTAGTCCCTTTTCAACAAAAATGTTCCAGAGAGCACCTGCTCTTTCCCCGCTACAAATGTCTAATAAACACACGAAATGGAGTCAGTCCTCAATGGGCTGGGCTGTAATAAGTCTGAAACACACACTGAGTTTCAATGGCAGGCAGGGGTTGGGGTGGGGACTGGGGAGAGGCACTGGGTTTGGAAAACTGAACAGCAATATCCCCTTGGTGGTTTTTTGGAGTGGGCATTTTTGAGCCATGTTCCTGCTCTATAACTCAGGCTGTCCTGGAATGTGCTATGCAATCCAAGCTGGTCTTGGACTCATGGCAATTCTCATGCATTTGGATTACACCATGCTAGTTTCACTTCTTAAATGTGGCTTCTGTATTTTTAGTTCACTTGTGTGAGGCTCCTTATATTTCTAATGGTCATTTCTACTGCAGAAGATTCAGTCTTTTTCTTTTCCAGCTTAGTTAACACAGGTCTCATGCACCCTCCACTGGCCTCTCACACTCACTATATAATCAATAGTTAGCATGAACTGCAGATCCTCCTGGTGCTGCCTCTCAAGTGCTGGGATTATAAGAGAACACAGCCACCCAGTCTGCGACACACTGAACATCAAACGCCAGGCATACTACCAGGTCCGGCCCCTGTGTGCCCTTCTTTCAACTTTAAGGAGGAAACCTGAGGGCATTTTAGAAATGACATCATTTCCACAAGAAATAGGAATGGCATCATGGAAGGAAGAGAGTACCCTAGACATTTAAATTAAGCTTAGGAAAGTCTACACATACCACAGAACACAATACCAACATTCATACCTTTCTGTCCATCTTTGCCATCACATCCTGGGGGACCCTGACACCCTGGAGGGCCTGGTGGGCCTCGGGAGCCAGGTGGTCCTGGCAAGCCATAGTCACCTGGATCCCCTTTCAGAAGATCGACATTCCCAGGGGAACCTGGAGGCCCAGGTACTCCTGACACAGAGAGAGGAGGCAAAAGAATGCTTTCAGTCAAAGACAAAGGATGCATATCAGTGGTTTGAGGGCTTCTTAGGGAGAGAAAATAGTGATTTTTCTACAACCCTTGTTTGCAAGTCACTATATTGCTTTCCCTAAGAAGCTACAGGGTCCAAGCTGAGAAAAGTTAAACTAAATAGACTAATACTCTCTTTTCCTTGGGAAGTATCAGCTGATGGTTTGTATCCACAATAATCTCATTGTTTCAGCAGGTTGGGTGGATGAGTGGGAGGGAGGGTGTGTGGATGGGTGGTTAAGTGGATGGATAGATGGGTGGGTATGTGTATGCATGAGTGAATGAATGGGTGCTCGGGTGAATGAGTGAATGGTGGGTGGATAGATAAAAGGGTGGGTGGATAAATATATGGTTGAATGAATAGATGGGGACCTGGGTTGAAGCTTAGATGGATAAATGGGTGGGTAGATGGATGAATAAAATTTTAAGAAAATGTAGTTAGTAAGAAAGAAATGTGTCCTCCAAATTATACTCTTACTTTAAAACAAATCTATTCATAGGAGTGACCTGACCTTAACTCTATTCTCAGTTAATGTCTATACTTCCTAGCACAGTTTTTATTGCTTTTATTTTCAATATATAATCTCACCTTTACTAAAAAACAACAACTAAAAAACTCAAATAAACAATATGGTAGGTTTGTGTTTCCATGTAAGAGCTGTATGAGCAATGTGAATGTGCCTAGTGGCCATCGCCAAGGGAGAATCCATCACTAACCCATGCTCTTCCCCTGACTCTTGGGCCAACCTAGTCTGTCATTATGTTCTTTTTAAAGAGCTGTTTATTATTTCCAGAATCTTGGCCCACCAGAATCCATCCATGTGGAGCAGTGAGAGAGGCACCACGCACTGCTGGAGCCCATGTACAGACTGTCTGTGTACATGACAGCCATGGGTCCCAGCCCTCTGCGCCAGTGGACAGGTGCTAGACAACCAAGGAGAACACAGCTCTTTCCTAGTGCGCACTTGTGACAGGCAGTGTCAATCTGGCAATCGGACATGCTTGTACCACCTCTGTTTGTACCTGGGCAGCAGGAGTCTGATGCTGTTGACATAGAAGAGTCAGGGAGATGTGCTCTTCTCTTCCTGGACCTGGGAAATACTGCTACCTAGACTACGCACCCAGGTGCATCTCACTTAGCCATCTTCTAAGTCGGTAGAGCCACTTTGGGGCTTCTCTGTGAGATACTACAGCCATATCTAGCTGGTAGTTTCTAAGGGAGACACCCGCTGTCATCCTCAGTCACAATGTCATCATACCTCTTGGGCCATCGGGGCCAGGAGGTCCCCAGTCTCCAGGTGGACCTGGATCAGGGATGTCACCTTTTGCAGCTCTTCCTGGGGCACCTGGAGGACCAGGTGGTCCCGGTCTCCCTATGGAAGCCCAAGTTCATATGTTAGTCCCGCTGCATCGAAATTGTTTTAAACTAGTTCTTGAGGAAATATCAAAGCACGGTGCTTCTTACCTGGGGGTCCTGGGAGGCCCTTTTCTCCAGGAAGTCCTGGGGGAGAAATCCCTGGGCCCCCAGGGTCACCTTTCTCTCCTTTTTGCCCAGGCATCCCCATTGGCCCAGGTGGACCCATTTCAAGCAAACCTTAATGAGAAAAACAGCATCAGCATTGTATCCACTCCTTGTTTATACCTGTCAGAGAACCTAGAAGGACCCAGCCGCCAGCAGGAGTGTGTCAGAGAAGGTGGCTGGTTCCATAGAGAACAAACTCTGCTTGCGGTGATGATCTGTTCCTTGAGTCCCCAATTTTTTTTTATTACTGACATCACAGCGAACAACCACGGGCCTGGTTTCTTTTGGGATTGTGTGCCAGATTTTAAGAAACATTAATTTAGAGACAGTTTCACAAAGCAACAAACAAAGGAGATGATCATTAGTAACTGTGAACAGATTCCTTAGAAATCTCAGTGGAGTGGGTCTACCATAAGAACTCCTGTTCTCTGGAGTTTCCTGTTGGAAGGGGAGAGACTGTCTTGGGTCTCTTGGAAGGATCACTTACATATTTAACCAGACACACATTGAAAGAGCCACCAAGCAAACTTTAGGTGACCCAAGTTACTCTTTGAACATCTGAAATCCATAAAGACTCCATCTCCGACAGTAGCATCACACCTATCTGTAAAATCCCTTTTCTAACAGTTATTCAAATTTACAATTTGGGTTTAGCTACTATGTCTGACTGTAGGTTATTTAATTGAGACAATAATACAATAGACTTTGTTTTTTTTAATGGAACAAGCTAAAACACAATGGTTGAAGATTAACCTGTCTGTGATATCAAAAATATCGGCAGGTTGGAAGCTGGAGAGATAGTTTGGCAGTTAAGAGCGCTTGCCCCTCTTCCAGAGGACCAGCTCTTGCCCCTCTTCCAGAGGACCCAAGTCTGAATCATAGGAGCCATGTTGTGCACTCAGAAATGACGGCCTGTAGCTCCAGCTCCAAGGAGAAGCCAAGGCCTCTGGCCTCGTGCAGCAGCCATGCCTACATGCATGTACCCACACATAGGCACACATAATTGAAAATTATAAAGAGGAACCTTTTTTTAAAAAAAAAAAAAAAGCTAATGGGAAATAATGTAATTTTTCCTGACAGTCAGAGGTACAGGAATACCAGCACCGCTAATTAGATTATCTTGGATGGACAAGCTGTTGGTACACTTAAAACAATATACATTTAAAAAACAATAGCAAAGACTGTTTTTCATAGTCTTTGAAATCTGGTCCCGTTTGAGCAAGAAGTCAGAGTATTCAGTTGACAAACCTAAACAATAAAGAGAAACTGCCACTCATTTGCATCAAGTTTTCTTTTTTGTTTTTTTGTTTTTATTGTTGTTTTGTTGTTGTTTTTCAAAACAGGGTTTCTCTGTGTAGCCCTGGCTGTCCTGGAACTCACTCTGTAGACCAGGCTGGCTTCAAACTCAGAAATCCACCTGCCTCTGCCTCCCAAGTACTGGGATTAAAGGTGTGTGCCACCTCTGCCCAGCTGCATCGAGTCTTCTAAAATGTCCTTTTTACATGCTATTCTTTTGGATTCATCCCCAGTTCTCAGGATGTTAAGAAACACCAGGAAGAGGTTCCACTTCATCCAGTCTATTGATCAAAGTTTGATCACCAATGAGCTGGTCTTACCTGAGGTGCCTTTTGCTCCTTTCTCGCCCTTCAGACCGTGCAAGCCATTCAGACCCGGAGACCCAGGAGGCCCTGCAACACAACACGCACTCTGTTGTCCCAAGGGTTAGGCTAGCTCTTGGTTCCTACTCTGGCTACCTTCCCATGCCTAGGTCATGGGAGAATGAGTCAAAGTGGGGAAGGTTGATAGATCTCTGTCTAGAGGCCACACCCTAGGGGCCAGAACCCAGACTGAGATTTCCAGTACATTCATTTGGTGAAGACATTCTGACAAGAAGACTTAACTTGATTTGTAACTCTCTCATGACAGAAGAGAGTCTAGAGTTGCCACATTTGCATGTAGGAAGTGACCTTTGATTTGATGATGATAAAATCGCTTTAGACTGGGATAGAGGTTAGAGGACACTAAGTCCAATGCTTTCTGTTTCCCAGTTTGAATCTTCTCTTTCTAACCAGGGTGTGCTGGTCCTAACTCCTTCCAGATGTAGTCATAGTAACGAAGCAAAACAAGATCATTCCAGCTGTGGTGTACGGCACTACCATGTGCTGTATGGTTTTGTGCTAAGCATGTGCTACTGAAAACCAGACATGTGGGTCAAGCTCAGCTGTAGCTATTTCTCTGCAGCTGGTTCTTTCAGAACAGCCCTTGATACCTTCTTACCAGCAAATGCACCGACTTTCTGGTGATCTCTGTGTTCCAACCCAGGCTCTGAAGACCAGACCTCATGCCTCCACTGGTGTCAGTACACCAGTGGGATTGGATTAACCAATGGTGATCTAGAGTCCAAGCAGCCAGCCACCAGCCTGGCTTTACTTACGTTGCTATCAAACACATCTGGTGCTTTCCATCAGTAGATGTTGGGTTGCGCTTAACTTTTTCAGATGACAGTTTCCTAACAGGTCAGCACTAAGTTGAGGGAGGCAGAAGTGAGGAGGGACACAGGCAGGTAACAAGTATCCTAGAGTCCCCTCGTGGGTGCAGAGCCCAGTCACAAACAGTCCCATGTGTCTTGTCCCACTGTGTGGCTCTTAGGAAGGAAGTTTATCAAAGCCTTTGGCCAAACCCAATGACCTTCCAAGTTCATTGTTGAACTCCCCAGTAACTGTTCTTTCCCACACAGAACTAAGCTCTTCCTCCTCACAGCCCACCATTACTCAGATTAGCACTCAGTGACAACACACTCAGGTGACCAAACACACAGAAAGTGGCTCCTGAGGTGCCCACAGGGCCTTCATAGGGCTCTCTGGATAGGTTGCCTATATCTTGGCTGTACAACAGTTGTGTCTTTGGGCAGCTGCCTCCCTGGAGCAAGGAGAAATCAGAGCACAGGACCAGGCCTTTCTAGTCTTTCTATCCCTACACTGAACAGAGTTCCTACACCTTGTAAGCATTGAACAAATGCTTGTTGACTCAAGGACTGGAAAGAAAGCTAAAGAATGCAGAGTGCAGCTTCTGTTTGCATGCCACATCTTTCTCTAATACATTTATGGAACAAGCAGGATTCAGAGACGTTAGAGACTTCTACCTATAGGGAAATAACTTGAGTGCTAATTGCTCTGTTTGGAAAAGCGGGTTCTCATGGAGAGTCCTTAGTGGAGGATGGCATAGTTACTGGCTCCAATCTGTTTATCAGCAGTACTTGAAATAGATAACTGTTATTCTCCTTTTATGACCTCAAATTTAGGTCCATTCCAATGAGCCATATTGTCTTGCACCAAAAAGGGGGGGTGGGGTGAGGATACATCCTTATTTTCCCCAAATCTTGTATTTTCTAACCACTTTTCACAGGCCTGGCTTGGTTTGTTTTCCAATTCTCTTTCCTATTTTATGAGCCAATATTTCAAGTTTGCACCAAAAGAACACAACGACCTTCTCCATCTGCCAAATCTGGATATTTATTGCAATCTATCTAAAATGATAATAAATTTTTCGAGACCACGTTGCTGTTTCTATGTGTTTTGATCTCCAGTGTTGGCCACCAAGATTGATGGCCTGGGGACTTGGCTAAAGGAGGGCTGACCTAGCCTCTGCCAACTCTCCATTGTCACATCAACACGTCCAGATCCTGGGCTGTCACAGCCCAGCCCCTTGCCATTGTTGAACTGGCCGACCCTTATGTGACCCAATGTTATCTTTCCAAATTGAATGCAGCTACATCTGGGCAGGGTTTTAAGCATAATTTTCCCCTTTTACTGAAAGCTTTTATCAATCTCATCTCTAAATCAGGAAGTTGTTCATGCATAAAATATATACAGTACAGATGAAGGGCAATTAGGCTAACAAAGCACATTCCTGGGTAATGAGGAATTTTTATTCACCTCTGATAGTCCTTCTGTTTAACAACCACCATTTAAGGCTGCACCCGGCTGCACTCAGGGGCCGGTGTGCTCGTGTTTTCCCCTGGTCAGTGACTCTAACCTCTACCCTAGCACACTGTGCCTTCCTTCTGTCAGGCAGCCCATTCTTGGTGACAGATTTCCCACCCTCAGGTTATGGTTTTGTTCTAAAGCCAGAAAAAATGCTACTCTGTACACCCAGGACACTGGTCAGATTTACATTTTGATAGGGTGACCAGTGTGTCCCTGTTCTGGAACCTTTAGCGCTGGAACATCCACATCCTAAGAGAGTCCCATGCAAAAATGAGGCAGCTGGCCACCCTGACTTTAAAGTTGATGGAGAAGTGAAATGTTCACAAATGTTCACAAAGGTTGGAAAGCCCTTGAGAACTCTTATCAAGAAAAGATTCCAAAATAAGAGTTAAACTAGAAACATTTTTTTTTCTTAGCAAGTATACAAGTGCCTATTGAAAAGATAAGTATGGCTTCCTGATGCATACAGCTCCATCCCCCAGGAGTGTATCCCATGACAGGCTCTGAAGAGACAATGGGAAGCAAGAAAGACATAATCCCTGACCTGACAAGACAAAGAAGGCAATGACATCCAGAGTGCTAAGTGCCGGAGTGGGAGAATAATTTAGTTACAGCAACTGGAGGGATGCTGTTCTGTTTGTCATAGCTCTGTGATGGAAGGCATTTCCTTCCTCTTAAAAGACATTTCCAAGCACCTTTCAAAAGTAAACTAGCGGGGCTGGGAAGATATTTCAGACAGTGAAGTGCTCCCCATACAAGGATGAGCGCTTGAATTTCGACCTCTCCAGCATTCACATTTGAAAAACAAACAAACAAAAAAGAAACCAACCAAACAAAAAATGGGTGTATATATGTAACCCCAGCTCTTCTAGACCAATTACGGAGCTCCAGTTTCAGTAAATCAATAAATGTCCAATTAGTTTTGGTTTTTTTTTTTTGTCAACCTGACACAAACTAAAATCACCAAGTAAGAAGAACATCAATCAAGAGTGAATGATCCTATTTCAAAAAACAAACCCCAAACACGGTAGAACACATTTGAGAAAGAGAGCCAGCATTGACCTCTGACCTCCACAGACACTCACAGTCCCACAGACTCAAGCTCACACACATGAAGAAGTGTGTACACATTTACCCCTCCACAAACACAAAAGTGAACGATTTCACGCGCCACTGGCCCAGCTACCCCATCCACAGTAGATAATCACATATAACAGGTTTGTCATTCTCCTCTTGTGTGGATGAACAACTAGAAATGGAGTGCTGTCCTTTTAAAAGGTATCTGTACTCAGATGTGCAGAAAGCAAACAAACAAACCACTTGTAGCCTGGATCTAAGTAAAAGTTTAATTCTGACCAGACCCAAGCAGGACTCAAAGCTCCATCCGGTCTGTACGAGCAGAGCAGACACATCTGAGTTCAGCAGCTGGTTTGTTCAAACAAGAAAAAGTTGGTTTCCGTACCTAACCCAGGCATACTTCAAATATTTAGCTTCTCAGTTCAAAGTGTTTCTGCTGGATCGGGCTTCATTTTTACATCGGCATGATAAACCGCAACAATGGGTTTATCCTGGGATGTTTTGAGTTTTAAGACTGTATCCCACTGTTTTGTTTTTACGTTTGGCTGGACCTGTTTTTGCTGTGCCGTGTGCAGTGAAACAGCGTCCCCCAGTGGTAGCAAATGAGCATTGCAGCAGAGGTGTGTATAGCGAGTGAAATGCCCTTTGATCTGTTTTCCTTCTAATACTCTCAGGTATTTACCATTTCAGTGCACCTATTAGGAGGCTATTAGCAATTACTTTTAAAATGATTTTATTATGGACCGAGTTCACGTCTATGAGGGTTTTTTTTTTTCAAGCAATGTCATTGTGAGGCTATTTGATATTTGTTCAAAGGGAAAGGAAGAATATATTGCAACCACCTGCAGGCACTCGGAAATGTTCCCTGATGTGTGGAATTGGAAGGCTGTGAAGAGAAAGCCCTTAACAATATCAGATGTTTTCTTTTGGATTCCTCCCAAGTCCTTCCAGACTGGAAGAATGTTGAAGTCAAAGAGGAGGTCAGGAGGGCTGAGGGGTTGCCAGAGGCAGGAAATGTCTACAACCACCAGAGAAAAATGTCAGGACAACAGTATCATCGTGCTGTGTGAAACTTTCAATCCATCATGGGTCGCCTGGTTTTCACATTCCTACAAGTGTCAGCGGAGACGGAGAAAGTATCAAGAGATCATTTGTTCTAATGAGAACTCCTGTCAGGTTATTTAGTTGCCAGCAAGTGCTCCAGTGTGCTGGAAACTTCCAGAGGAAGAGTTCCCCTTCCTTCAGCATAGCTCTGAGGAATGCATACTGACCCACAGCTTGTTGAAAGGCTAGGAGTCTTGGAAAGCTGAGATGTGAAAAGCAGAAGGGATGAGAAAAAAAAAAAAAGAATTTGGATTTTTTTCAAAACAATAAAATGTTTAATTTCAGAAGTGGTTTCTAACTCTTCTAAGAAGAACTTTGATTTTACTAACTAACTAACTAATTAACTAATTAACTAACTAACTATATATGTGTGTGTGTATATACATATATATATATGCCAATGACCTGGAGAAGACAGCTGGGGCTAGAGAAGGAAAAGAGAAGGTGGAGGTAACTTGTCAGGGGCAAGCAGAGAAAGTTTGGCCCCTCGTCTGCTGTTTGACTCCCATCTTCATAGCTACTTATTCATCAACCCAAATACTTATTGTGTGTCAGCTAGTACCAAGGGCATTACAGAAAAGGTCTTGCTCTTCAAAAAGTCCCATTCTGTTGAGATTAAAGTCCTGTGCAGGTGTTATGTTAGAGCACAAAGAAAAAGCATTTATCTAGGATGGGAGAAATGGACCAATGGGAGGGGGGGACAGAAGAACACAGGGACATGAATATTTGTTAACAGTAAGCACTTTGGGCTGGCTGTACCTTGTTATATAGCCTATCCAGAAAAGTAATCAGACCACTATTGCCTCTAAAAGCCGAAAACTACAACCAGGACAAGTGTTTCTGTATCTAACACAGAGGGTGCGTGTAATTTAAGTGGGTGTTCTTTCCCTGGGAAGCTTTATCTCCCCTTACTACAATCAGTCTACATACACTGATGATACAAATACTTTAAAGCCTTCCAATTCCCTCTGTGTCCGCCTGTGGTGCGCCACTCCCCTATTTCTGAGCATTTTTCTTCTTCAATGCCCACAATGCTGAAGACATTTTGTTGTTTTCGTGCATTTATTTCCTCTCGTGGACTAACAAGGTTTAAAATGGCGCTTTTGATGTTGTATAAGCACAAACAGAGGTGGGGTAGACCTCTATAAGTGTGATGGACACACCGTGCTTATAGCACCTCGGAACTCAAGAAAGGGACATTGGTGCAACTCTAAGTGTTTAATGGTAGCTGTGTCTAAAGAGTTGAATGATTGTCTGGCTGTTTCTGTGAGTTAAGCTCTACCTGTAACCAGAGTGCCAGGCTGCTTCTCTTGTATTCTCTTATTTGGATGAAAGGTTCCAGGACCTCTGGAATGTCGCCTTCTATCTCTCCATCACTCAACAGCTCTGCTTTGTCCAGAGAGTAATTTACGAATAGGGTTCAAGGCTGACCTTAAAAATGCTTTGTTTTCACTTTTTTATCTATCTGTCTGTCTGTCTGTCTATCTATCTACCTATTTATTATAAAATGACTTATAGTAACTTAATACAGGCAAGCATGCTTTTAATTCTGAAATTTCATTTATGGGGGATGGGTCCTGGAGATCACTCCCTGATGCCCTCCTTGCCAATTCTCAGGGTTCAAATGCCTGCTACCCCCAGTGCTATTGTTCAGATCACGTCTCCCAAGGGTTCGCATGTGAAAATGATTCACATGTAAGGCATTAAGCATCTAGAAGCTGAACCCAACTACCATGGTGTTAGAAGCCACACCTGTCTTCCTTATGAAATAGCTTATGAAGGCTAGAATTATATATCTTCTTTAAAATGACCCCCAACACTTAACCCAACAGAATCTAGGGCATAAACGGAGCTTGATAATCAGTGGAGGCAAATGGGCAGATGAGAGACTCATTTCAGACACAAACAACATGCCCCAGAAGAAACAGGACGGAAACACCAAGGTCCTGGGCCTTCCTCAAGGGAGGGCAAGCAAAGATGAGCATCACCACAAGCCCTGGGAGGTTGGGAAGCTGCTGATAGCACTGGAGAGAGGCCTGATCAAGCAGACTCACTAGTCCAAGAAAGGAGCTGCAATTTTGCCACAAATGCGCTGGACCTATCTGGAGGGCTGGGCCTTCTCTCTACTTACCTTTCAGTCCAGCAGGACCTGGCCTCCCTAATTCTCCGGCATAACCTCTTGGCCCGGGGTCTCCCACTTCTCCTGGATGGCCCTTGAGTCCAGGCATCCCTGGGTTACCTGGGAACAAGAAAGAAAATTTCAGACAATGACATGTGAATAACATTCCCTGGTAAGGTCATCTGTGTTCTTAATATATAAATAACCAGGGACACGGTTGCATTACTTTTTCTTTCTAGGTATTTTTGACCCCAAGGAGACAAATAAATAATTAATTTCAAAAAGATACACTTACGAAAAAAATCGAAATTGCCAATCATGATTCTAATTTACCAATGCTGCCTGCCCTCCCCCTCCCACCCCTCCCACCTCCACCCCCCGCTGACTTGAAAGGAAAAGGATCATTCAAAACCCTGAGCTGTATATGTGACATTGCTTTAGGAATGGGAGACAGAAAAATGACAGGCTATCAGCATAACTGCCTGGTGCAGAGCTGGCAGTTGGCCAATGCTGCTTAGGGTAAAGTCTTAAAACCCTGTGAAGTTGGACTAGGTTTGGGGTGAATGAGACACAAAAGGGCTCTACATGAAGAATAGCTCTTTCTGGTATGCCAAGTCACATGAATGCTCAGGGATTTTTCGAGACTTTCTGGCAAGGTACCTGGACACCCTGGTGGTCCTAAAGAGCCAGGCTGTCCAGGTCTGCCTGGTGGTCCTCGGGGTCCTTCATCTCCAGGAAAGCCTTTCTCTCCAGGGGCTCCAGTATGTCCTAAAGAAGGAAGGGACAACATTCAATTAGTTGTAGATTGCTCTTTTAACAGTGGCTCTCAAAAGGTCAGCTTCAAGCCTCACTATCTGGTGTGTGTGTGTGTGTGTGTGTGTGTGTGTGTGTGTAGGGTGTGTTTTTGTTGGTTTTATATTTACACTGTTCTTGATCGATAAGGAAGACATGATTGAGAAAATTTGGATGACCAAATTATCTGGTTTTAAAACTTCTTATTGTATCACAAACAGTTTTCAAACTGTAGCTTTTTAATCAACTTTACTTTAGTCAATCTAATTTCCCCCTGCTCAGCAGTAGGGGAAAATCAATCAAGTCCCTGTAATTCTTTTTGCTGTCATGCATAATGATATATATGCAAATATTTTATTTATTCTTTGACAATGTCGTACATATATGTATCGATTGTGTCAACCTCCCCCTCCTTTATAGATCGTTAACCACACTCTCTTCTTTTGAACTATTTCCCAGGAGCAGAATTTCTTGGTAAATAGTTTGACGTTTGGGTTTATCTTAAAATATGTTTTTAAATGCCAGAAGATTTTCAAGTAAAACACAACCATTGCGGGATGCCATCTCAAAAGGCGTCAAGGCCTCAGCCTGAAAAATAACCCTTCTCATGCAGCAAAAAAAATACTGTGATAGCCAAGAAAACTAATACCAATCCATAAAGTCATCTGCTCACTCCTGACCCCAGTCCCATCCCTGCTCTGTTGTCTCTGTAGCAAACCTCACTAAATTCTACACGTTATACCTAATGGGTGTATCTCTTAAATTAAAATAATGAAACATTTAAAAAAGAATTAAAGAATCTTGACAGTCTCTTTCTCATGACTAAGACTTCCTAAAGAAAGGTTGCCTGCTCTCTAGGTTTTGTAGAATAGGCCATTCAGCATTGGGTTCTTGACATGGCTCGCCTGTGTTTGGGAGCAAGTATTACACCTGCAAACAGCACCCCGCCCCACCATCTCCCACCGACATTACTACAGCCAGCAGCCCGAGAACGAACTGTTCTTCCCTAAAGGCTTTGCGTTTGTTTGTTTGCCTTGTTTTTTGATCATTTGCAACTAGTCTGGAGGATCTAGCAGGGGAGCACAGCTACTCATAGAGCCTTGATTAAAAAGCAGTCCTCCTCTCTCAGTGGGGGTCCTCCTCTTCAACTGAGTGTGCAGGAGGGACTCATGGGAGCTTCTCCAAGTATCCTGCAGGCCTTTGGTACCATGTTGGGACTAGCTTCATGAACTGTGCAGCCAAGGAGTTCTCAGACTCTTCAAAGATCAGACAGGTTAGACTACCCAGCCTCTCCAGTGTACGCTAAACAAGTAAATCCTCTTTTTTTTGGTAATATATAGTGCTATATATACATTTATTATATATGAAATATATAACCTGTTGATGCTATTCCCCTAGAGAACCCTGTTACACTTTGAATTATATTTATTTTATTACTAGAAATAGACCATTTTCCCCTTATGCTCCATTACAAGTGTGACTTTAATTCAAATTTATAGTAAATCAATAGCCCACACTGAGAAATCAATGGTTGAATCTTTAAACAGAATGCAGAGCTTTGTCTTTCCAAATCCACATTATTCATTACAACACTGAAGTAACCAATGCCTGTGCCTGTTAACTAATCAAATGTACTCGCTTCTCACCCTGCTCTGTATTATCTGATTGGTCCCAAACAGCTTCCTGCAAGGGACACACACGGCACCTCCCTGTAGCTCCAGTTGCCAAAGCAGGCATTCCAGAGCAGCACCTCAAAGTTAGGGCTGTGTCCAGAGCAGGATTCGGGGAGTGATTCGGACTCTGTCTCTCTCGGAGTTGATGTGGATGGATGGGACTAGACTGACCCAGTCCAAGCTTACAGAATCCTGGAATGCAGCGCACTATGCTCTCTCTATACATCCTCGCTGAGTTCATGCAAGTACAAGGCATAGATTCCTAGCCAAGGAAAACAGAGCGTCTGAAACTCTGTGCCGAGGAATAACAGAACAGTTCTTGAAACCCTTAGCGTAAGCCACGGCAAATAAGAAACCAAACAGTTTAAACACTGATGACCACAGGATGCTGGATCAAGCCGGGTAAGGCAAAGAATATCTGCAAAAGCCTGACTCAGTATAACGTAAGCCCAGACCTACGGTTTCCAACTTTAAATACTGGGTAATGGAAGATGCCCACAGTTTGTGCTACTTTGAGCCTGGAAATGTTTATGTCATTGGGGTTTATAACAAAAAGACCCACAGACAGGAGCACATTTCTTATGGCAGGACTGACGTCGCGATGGTGAGGGCATTTCTGATGCTGTGTGTGATGATGTCAGTTTACAAGTGACTTTCATTTGGTGTTCTGATTATACATTCTATTTGGGGGAAACAAAACATGGCTCCTGCTGAATGGAACATCAAAGGTGATGCATGGATGTCCTTGCTAGTACTTTTGTAGTCTAGGAAGAGGGAATTTCAACTGATAAATAGTCTTTATCAGATTGGCCTGTGGGCATGTCTGTGGAGGCATTTTCTTGATTAATGGTTGCCGTAGGAGAACCCAGACCACTGTACGTGACGTCACCTCTGGGCAGATGGTCTATGATTGTACAAGAAAGCAGGCTGAGCAAACCATGGGAAGCAAGCCAGTAAGTAGCACTCCTCCATGGCCTTTGCTTCGGTTCCTGCCTCCAGGTGCCTGCCTAAGTTCCTGCCCTGACAGCCTTTCATGATGGGCTATAAGCTATAAGCTGAAATAAGCCCTTTCCTCAGCAAGTTGCTTTTGGTCATGGTGTTTGTCACAGTAATAGAAAGCAAAATATGACAATAGCATTCTAAATACAAAGTCTTAGTTTACCAGGAAGCTATGTCAATCCAAGCCTGGGTTTAAGTCTTACCCCTACTGACTGACTGCACTTGAGCATAGGTAAACATAATCAACTCTCTGTAGGTAGATGTCTGCTCTGTCCATGCAGTGTATAGCCCTGTGTATGCATCTGTTTCTACTTTCCTGGTTGTTAATTTCAGATATGTTCCTAGCAGAAGAATCCCTGTGTTTAAAAAAAAAAAGTTAAAGATTGATGTGTTCTTTCTTCCTCAGGGCTCAAAGCAAAAGTGCACATTTGAACTCTTCAAGTCTGCTAGTGTGTTGTTTGCTATCTGTGGGAGAAAGAGGTGTCCCACAATAGCTTGTGGTCATCTAAAATGACAGAGATGGCAAGATCATCTGAATTTTAATTGCTTGGATATTCACTTTGTCATTATACAAACACAGAGGTGTATATTGCTGTGCCAATGCCATCGGTCCCAGGGGCCATTGTAGGGATACATTGAGAGTCCCCAGTACCTGGTCCAGGTTATCATTCTGGGAGAAGGATGCTACAGCAATGCCACCCAAAATCTTTTTGGTACATACTTTAATAGACAAATGGTAAAGAAAATATTGGTAGAATCATTCCCAGTGATAAGTGTAAAAGTAATTACTTTGTGTTTCAAACTAAGTGTTCTTTCTTAAAATAAGAAAAATCGGGAGCTATACCTTGGTATCCAGGGCTACCTGGCTCACCCTTTGGACCAGGTAGACCACACTGACCGGCAGGTTCGCCTTTGTTTCCTGTGAATGACATAACACCAAGAGCATTAGTTAAAAACATATCATTTGGTCTCATACAAGTAACCTCCATGGTATTTGCCTTCATAATCTAGCTTCAAAGAGACATTTTAAAAACAAATTTTGTTCACAAAGAAGAACAATGGGAATACAGGTGAAAGATGGGATTTATGACTTTTAAAAAAAGATTTATTCTATATGGGTGAGGGTGTTGCTTGCACGTGTGTATGTGTACGTTGTGAACACCTGGTACCTGTGGAGGTTACCAAGACAGTTAAACTTTTGACTGTTGTATGCAATCATTCATTTAGTGTGTCATGACTTAGGTGTATTTGCATATTTCTGTCCAGAACAATAAATAAAACTCCTTTTTTTTTTTTTTGATTTTGACTTGTTAAGAGTATAATTTCAGTTGCGTTTACAAGGCAATAAGGTTTTGGATACAAGGCAGGCTCAGGACTACTGGGTCAGCCTGAAGCTATTTTACAAATAAAGTTTTCCTGGGATGTAGCTAAGTCCTTGTGGCTGAGACTTGTATACCCCACAAAGTTAACAAACAAACAAACAACAACAACAACAACAAAAACCTTATGATATAGCCCTTTAGGAAAAAAATGAAACTTCTTATCTTTGATTAAGGATAAAAATGATTCAATTATAAGTTATATCTAGCTGGAAAATTGTTAAGGAAACAATTAACAAGTGGTGGAGATTTATGTTCCATGATTCTTATAAATAGCTAGACATAGGCAATCCTTAATTGAGTGGCTGGTTCTTATGGAACATGGGGACACTCCCTAGAGATGTGGGTCTGGTCATTTGTACCAGATGCAATTTGAGAAGCTGTGGTCACTACATCGACAGCTTCTGAGACTTCCATAGAGAGGAGGTCTTGATGCCTGTAGATATACCAGATCCTATCTGGTACCCTTGGGCCTATGTGGAAAAGGAGAACCCTCTGAAGCTTCCATGCCTCACTGTCTAAGAGACACTTCTGAGTTCTAATTTGTGATGCAATTTATCATTAACAAGATGGATGCTCACTCACAATGATAGAATTCCCAGAACTCTGAATTTGCTAGCCGGGAACATTTTCCAAGCCATACCTTTAGGTCCTCTTGCTCCATCATCTCCTGAGAATCCAGGGGGTCCTGGAGAGCCTGGATCACCCTGACAATTAATGGAACAAAAATAAGACACTCGTTGGGTTTTCCATGCCGTGGCACAAACACGTTACAGTTTTCTGCAGCCAACTTAGTGTTTGTAATTGGCAATGGTGAAGGAAATCATTAGTGTCTTGTAAGCATAATACTCTGTGCCTGTGTCTTGTGAACGGGTAAAACTCCTCCAGAGTTAGAGCTATCTTTCCCAGAAAGAAGTGTAGACTTCTTTATACACAATTACCAAAGAGTAACTGTGTCAGGCAACTTGAATTTACACTCTGAACAAACCAGCTGATAATAAAAGAAATACTGAAAGCTGTGTTGTATCGTAAATTTTAAAGATCCACTTTAATCCAAAAGATGGAAAGCCAACAATGTTACACATTTTCCAGAAGTTTGATACATGTCACTACATTATATTTTCTGCTTTCTCAAGGGGAATGTTACTCATGATTATAAAGGCCAAGTACATTTTAAAGGAAAAAATATGACAGCTCCAAACAGATGGGAAGGCAAGGCTTGTGAGTTATTTAAACCTGGGCGGGCTGGAATGTGTGAATCACATGACTTGCTCCTCTATAGCAGGACAGCCAGTTCTAAACCCTGGTCAGAAATCTCAGTTATATCATAACCTTCCAGAAGGCTCTATCCTTCCTTCCTGCCACCTCGTAAGACAAGGGCACATACTGGCCAATTCTGACATTTTGTGGGATCCCGAGAGCAGAAAGAGTTTATTTCTTCTCCCTTGCAGGAGCAGTTCCTCACCTGGTCACCTGGAAATCCTGGAAAGCCAATGACTCCTCTCAGTCCAGGTGATCCTGGAGGGCCAGGGGGGCCAGGAGGCCCAGGAAGCCCATTTATCCCAGGCTGCCCTTTGTGGAGTCCAGGTGGTCCATCTCTTCCAGGATCTCCTCTTCCCCCTTGCATTCCTGGGCTTCCTTTATCACCTGTTGAGGTCAGCAGTGTTACAAGCCCCTTGGCTGAAATCTTAGACTGAGTGAAGATTGTATTGAATGACTTGATTCTACTTGTAAGAGATGGAGACAATGAGATTGAGATGCTGGCTTCTGTTCAAAGCCACATCTTTGTGGTTCCCATCTTTGGCAGCCTTACTTAGGAAAGAAGCTGTCCAGGAATAGACTAGAAACCACCGGTGGAAAGAGAGAGCAGCCAAGGTCATTTGCTCCAGCAAGCACACCTTACAAATGAGGAAAACTTCAACCCAGAGGAGTTCAAACATTTTTTTCCTACTAGCTAGCTAAAGAGAAGTCCAGGATATATAACCCATGTAGATTAACCCTGAACTTGAGAAAGATGCAGAATCAGTTGTCAAAACCCTTGTTCTGTTCTGTTTCTGAGGACCAGCAGCATGTCATCAGGATGCCATCTAGAAAAATGAGATTCCCGATAGCCCCAAATCTATAGATTGGGGATCTCCATTTAGACAAGGTCATGAACATGATATTTGAGAGGGGCTAGACAAAATGACACAGGCAGCCCCAGGTAGTCACACCAGCTCTCCCAAGCAGAGAGGAACCAGTTATTTATGTATACCTTGTATTGGTCCTAGTTTGGAATACATAATTCTATAAATACATATGAACACCAATTATGTTTAGCATGGAAAAGCTAAAATATTACTGAAAATGCTTAGCGGGGTATGATTATATTTAAGAAATTATGTTTCCTAGTTCCTTGTTGGAAGGAAAGTTGCCTAATATATTTCCTTGTCTGAATGGTCTATAAAAAGCCAACTGATGCGATAAATGTGTCAAGCATTTACCTCTTTCTCCTGAGAATCCACCATCTCCTGGAGGCCCAACATCCCCAGGTTCTCCCTTTTTGGAAATGGCTGCTTCTCCTGCATCACCAGGAAGTCCTCTGTCTCCTGTAAATATTACTTATATGAGAGAAACACAAACACAGACACACTACACACACAACTCATTTTCTATCAAATTTCACCTCATTAATAAACTCCATCTATCTCCATTAAGCTGTATTAATGGATCCCTCATTATTGGTATCAGGGATTAAAAATCTGTCACCTCTTATCCATCCCTGAGACAAGGAGAAGCTATGTAATCAGTAAAATTTCAGTATCCAACCCAAATGTCTCAGGGTCCTCTGTGACTTAAGACATTCAGAACGTCCTAATCCACAAGACCGTTGGCTTATCCTGTAAAATCTGAATCATCCATCGCACATGTCCAGTGAGCTATCCCTTCTTCTCTCACCAGCATTTATTCTGCTCCTTACATTGGAAGAACAAACACATACTTCAACCTGATTCTCTGCGTATGGACTTCCAAAAACTAGGAGCTGTATCTCATATTCCAGGTCATTTGTAAACACTATCCGAGGAGATCAGTGTGCCGAGACAGGCTCGGCAGACCCACGTGGCGACAGCTGATTGTTAACAGAGAATTCTGGGAACCAACTGCTCTAGTGTTAGTTATGTGATGTCAGCAGTCATGAGCATGTTTATGGTGCTATGGGCATCTTTCCACAATTGTAATCAACAAACGCTGTCAATGACAGGATTTTCCTCTGGGAGCATTTTGGGAGAGTTAGTTTATAACTGCAGTGCCAGCACTGATCCAACTTTTAATTCTCATTGGAATAACTGTTTGTTTGTTTGTTTTTTCAAGACAGGGTTTCTCTGTATAGCCCTGGTTGTCCTGGAACTCACTCTGGCCTTGAATTCAGAAATCTGCCTGCTTCTGCCACCCAAGTGCTGGGATTAAAGGCGTGCACCACCACTGCCTGGCTGGAATAATGGTTTAATAGTATAACATGAATTATCTGTGAATATCGGGTATCTTATGGGGCAAAGAGATTGTTTGATACTTACAATTTTCAATTCCTTAGTTCTGTGTAAAGAGTTTATAAGCTAATAAAACAAGCACTACACAAAAGCAGATATAGAATCAGCTGAGAAGAAAGGGCCATTTGAAGGAAACTGGAGGCCATGTTCACAGAACGCTATAAGAGTTAAAAATACTCCTTCTAAAGACTGTCTTTTCATGGCTAGAAATGTTACTTTCTCTCCTGTAGCAGCAGCTGAGATACCATAGGAAACATCTATGCTGTAAATGGTTAAGGGGACAGGATTCAAAATGTAAAACCCCAAACAATGTTTTACAAAAATTAAGAACTTAGGGAAATTATATGAAAATAACACTTCATTGTCCACAACTAAAATTCTGTCCCAATTTTTAATTTTATCTTGTTTGTGTGTTGTCTTTGGTGGTTTTTAGGCGGCAAGGCCAACGTGTGTTATTGGGACAGAGGCCACACGGGCCCCCCAAAGCTTGCAACCCCTCTTTTACAGGTATTTACCACCAGCTTAGCAAGGTCTCTGAAACCCCATGTCTATAAATCAATGCATTGAGGAGTACTTGTTCATATCTCAACAACAGAGAGTGGTTCATTTACCTTAGTTACATGTAGTAAGATCGAAAGGCAAGAAAAACAAGTTCCTATGGTATCACAGAACTAAAGAGATCCAGAGACATATGGGCAGCATTTGATTAGAGACAGGGAATAAGCTCGGGCAGCCCCTCTGTGATGACGAAACCACTTACCTTTGGCGCCTGGCTCTCCCAGGTCTCCCTGCAAGCCAGGCCAGCCTTTCTCTCCAACCTCTCCCTTTCTTCCAGGTTCTCCATCTGGGCCCGACTTTCCTCTCTCTCCTGGAAAACCAGGGAAGCCAGGCAGCCCTGAGGGTCCTGATAAAATGAGAACATGAAGTTTTAGGAAAGCACTTTAAGGCTAGTGTGGTTTTGTTCCTGGTCATTCCGTGATAGGAATCCCTGCCTAACAATTTATGCTGAAAGTGAGTCACTCTTTGGAACCCGACTATGGTCTTAAATAACTGTGTTCCTCCATGCACTCCCATTTCCCATCCTACAGACCTAACATGTAAGTGCTGATGTTTTGGGGATCCTGAGCTCATCATATTTCAAAAGCACCAAGAGAAGGGATGAGGGCAGAGGGCCCATCTGAAGTGAAATATGTTAGCCCTGACCTAATGATATCATAGGTGCTGTCAGCTCCTGTGAGCTGAGGTGTCAGAGTCCTGTGAACCCAAGGCCTTTTGCCAATTAACTGACACTACAACATTCTGTCACTAGAAAGGATGACACAGAGAAGAAAGCATACATCCAAAAGGGAGGGCACAAGCAGCCTAAGTCTTAGTATGTTCTATCAGTCTAAGTCTTACCTAACCAGTTTGGTCTAGCAGTTGATTTTGAATTTGTAAAACTAGGAGAGTGACCAGGAGAACAATACTCACCCTTTAGGCCTGGAAAACCAGGTGGACCATCTTCCCCTGTGGGGCCTGGAACCCCAGGAGGCCCTCGGAGACCATCAGCTCCTGGTAGGCCTGGGAGACCAGGGAGGCCCTTCATCCCAGCCGGACCAGAGGGCCCCATGTCTCCTGGCTGGCCTTTCCAACCTGGGGCCCCTGAGACATAGTACAACTCTTAAGCAGGAAAACTTAAAATATTCTTCAAACAACCACAGGAAAAACACATTCCAGAGAGCTTAAACTATGTACCTGTGACACTTTAAACAAGAACAGAATAATATTTATTAGCTATATTGTCAGGAGCAACTTTTCATTTGGCTAAGAATATGTTTTTCTGAATGCTATAAAAAGGAAGGCAGGTCATATTTACCATTGGTAAGAATGAGTGAAGATTATACAGTTTGCTAATTTTTAGTATAAAGATACAGAAATGGAAAACAGAATGTACTTATATGTGCTCTTGAAAGAGAAGAGGAGAAGAGGAGAAGGAGGAGGAAGAGGAGGAGGACAAGGAGAGAAGAAGAGGAGGAGGAGGAAAAAGGAAAAGAAAGAAAGAAAAAAGAAAGAAAGAGGAAGAGAGGAAGAAAGGAAGAAAGGAAAGAAGGAAAGAAGGAAGGAAGGAAGGAAGAAGAAAGAAGAAAAAGGTGGAGGAAAAAATAAAGAGGAGGAAGAGGAGGAGGAAGAGAAGAAGGAGAAGGAGAGGAAGAGGAGGAGGAGGAGGAGAAGGAGAAGGAGGAGAAGGAGAAGAAGAAGAAGAAGAAGAAGAAGAAGAAGAAGAAAAGAAGAAACAAGAGCAGAGAAGAAGAAGAAGAAGAAGAAGAAGAAGAAGAAGAAGAAGAAGAAGAAGAAGAAGAAGAAGAAGAAGAAGAAGAAGAAGAAGAAGAAGAAGAAACAAGAGCTTCCTGGTGCCTTCTGACCATTTCCCCCAGTGGTCTTCAGTTAGGCTGTTAACCATGATGAAAGATTTCTACAAATCAGAACATCACTAGCCAGGATTCCTTGATGCTTGCAATGACACTGTAGTAGCTAATTCTGCCCCAAACATGTCTGGCTTTTCAAGTGTGCATCTTGCATTTGGATAAAAGTAGCAGCAAACACACCACAGAGTGAACAGTGAGGAAATGAGGAGCACGCGAGAGCTAGCTCCTGCTGTGGGAAACGTGTCTCCCCAGAGCTGTTACTCTGACTCTTAACCTTCCCTGTGAGAGGACCACGAGGAAGAAAGTTTTGAAGGTGAACATGTTAGAGAGGTTTGGGGTAGCCTGTGCCAGGGCACTAGAACTTGTTGTCCATGTGGAAGAGGTCTTTACCAGATGTCAAAACTCCTGGTGTCTTGATTTGGGACTCTCTAGACTTCTAAAAATCAAGTTATGTTGCTTATAAATTACTCAGTCAAAGGCATTTTGTTGTGGTTGGTGCAGTGGACTGAAGGAGCCCCAGAGCACCTGTATGAGAAAGTGCATGCTCATGAGCCCTCTTACTCATTCTTGTCTCCTTGAGTGTGCCAAGAATACAAGGTTCTGACTTCCACCTGGGCATCTCCCAAGGCCATATTTGCAGTGAATGACTTTAATTCACAGATGCCGCTGCACCTTCCTCAGGATGGGAAGCAGGTCTACATGAAGGCTACTATGAAGTATTGTTCTAAGCCTGCATATAATGCCACCCCCCATGTGTGTACCCTCTAGCCAGCTCCATACATGTTGCACAAACAGAACTTGGAAAAATGACATAGACCAAACTAGTGTGAAGCTCATGAATAATAAGGTTCTTTGACTCAGACTTGGTACTTATGCTTCTGCGGACATCCATCCATACATGAACAGGAGGCAAGATTCCTGACTATTAGTAGAGAATACCAGGGTACTTTATGTTTTGACATCTGCTGGCTCTTACCTGGGTCACCCGGAGTTCCAGGAAGTCCTGGTTGTCCTGGGATCCCTGGAGCACCTCTTTCACAGGAATGGCCAGGGGAACCTGGGATCCCTGGAAAGCCAGGACTTCCCTCTCTGCCTTTGGGACCTTTGAGTCCTGGAAATCCAGGAATGCCAGGTGGGCCTGAAATGATAAGATGCATTTGGCACACTCATGAGCTAATGCTATAGAGATGGCCCAGCATGTCCCTCATCCATGTCAATTCTAAAAGTAGACCATTTGATTCTGACTCTGGGCTCCCTGAACTAACAAACCCTTGGAATGGATTTTTCATATCTAAGATACAGATCCAAGTGAATGTGAAAAGCCTTCATAGCCTTGCTATGTGGGCTGCTTGGTAAGCATACGGATGACAAAGAAGTTACCTAGGCAAACAAGAAACCACAGGCTTTCCTAATTCCCCCATCCTTCACCTCCATAGCAGAATCACACACAGTAAAATAAGATGCTCCCAGTGTGTGCTGCATGAACGTGCATTTGGTGGGAGGGCTTACGAGTCATCCTTCCAGATATCTATGGGACCATCATGGAGCCTACTAAGCCCCAAACCTCACTGCTAAGCCCGAGCCTGAGTGGCTAGACCTCACACAGTCTGTACTAACTTCCACAGCCTGGCAATGTCAGTGACAAGCTGGTCAGCCCTTGCAGATGGTGGCTTTTGGAGCAAACACATAGCCTGGGTGGATCAGAATGGACTGAGCCATGGTGGCCCTATGTTTGCAAGCAAACAGTAAAATGGACAGGCAAACAGGAGATGCAGGTCCATCCGATGTCATCGGTGCACTTGCAAGCATGAAATGTATATGCACTCAGTGCCTAAATCACAAAGCATTCCTTTTGGATTGGGCCAAAGCTGAGCAGACATCCTATGACAAGGAGAGAGCAAAGACCTCATACCTCCAGCGCCTGGGCATCCTGGGAAACCTTTCTGTCCTTTCATGCCTGGTGCTCCTGGAAGACCCCTCTCTCCAGGGGGTCCTGGGTCACCAAATGCAGAGTCTCCTGGGATTCCTTTCGGGCCATCCATTCCAGGAGACCCAGGTGGGCCTGGGGGTCCAATAGGGGAGGTCCCCTTTTCACCTTTGATGCCTGGATCTCCCATGTCACCACGAAAACCTGTTTAACAACAATAACGAACTGCTGTCTGTACAGATATAGGTCCAATAATATAAGGGCAATTCCTTGAAAACTATAGGTGCTCTTAAGAGGAACTTAATAAGCGACATTTCAGTTACTTCAGAGACTCAATAGGTAATGCTGCCTTTATCACTCTATTAGTGACATCAATTGTTTTTTATTGTTGCTGTTCTATCTGTATAATTTCATTTATTTGTGGAGGCAGGCAGGTGCACACCTAGAGGTCAGAGGATAACTTGCGCGTGTTTCAGGGATAGAACTTAGGTCATCAGGCTTGGTGGCAAGCATATTTTACTCACTGATCCATGCCACCATCCTCCTTTTAAAATATATATATATATGTATATATATATATATATATACATATATATATATATATTTACATGTGTTTATTTGTATTTTTGAGACAGTATCTTGCTGTGTAACTCAGGCTGACTTAGACCATAATATATATCCCAGGATGGCCTAAAACTCAAGATGATTCTCCTGCCTCCAGATCTGGTATTCTGGGATTACAGCTGAGTTCCACTATAACCAGCCCCCTGACCACTGTCTTTGTCTGACAGACACTGCTCTGGATTGAGTGCTTTCAATCACACACTGAACTTGTGACAGTCAACAGCAAAGGCTTCCCCGCCCCCTCAGAAGGAGCCTCGGCTGCGTAGGATTCTCTTCATCTACAAGTTGTCACAACATAGCTGAGGGTCTGTGACCCCCAACCTCCCCCAGAGAACCATTCTTCCATTATCCTCAGATCCTCTGGCCGTTTTCTTAAGGGTATACATCTTAAAGAATATGCAACAGCCCCTGATGCAGATGTGCCTTAGGCAGACGAAGCCTTCGCTTACCAGGTGGACCTGGAATTCCAGACATTCCCAGTTTGCCTCGTTGGCCTTTCTGCCCATCTGGACATCTCATACCAGGAGCCCCCGGGGGTCCTGGAAACCCCTTCAGACCTAAGTAAGAATAAATGGACCAAAGATTCAGTCATGCAGAAACACACCAAATAGGAACAACAGAAAAGGGGGTTTTGAAATGTCTGTGTTAATTGTCTTTTGGAGGATGTCTATTTTATGGAACTAAAAATGTTCCCAAGAAAACCAGCCAGGATTCTGTAAGAAAGCAGGCTGAGCAAGCCATGGGAAGCAAGCCAGTAAGCACCATCCCTCCATGGCTTTGCATCAGCTCCTGCCTCCAGGTTCTAGTCATGCTTGAGTTCTGGTCCTGACTTCGTCCAATGATGAACTGTGATCTGGAAGTATGAGCTGAATAAACCCTTTCCTCCCTGTATTCCAAAAGTTTTTCAGTGTGGTTTACAGAAGCAGTCATTGCTCCAGGTAAATGTGCCAGAGTGACTTTTCTCATAATCTATACTGTGAAGAATTCCCTCAGGCAGCTTTTCACACATGCACCACCCTTCATCAAATTTTAGTGCCTTCTATGGTATGTCTGAAACACAACCCCATAGGCCTAGTCTATTCTTTGGGAGACCAAGACAGTGGCCAGAGCCTACCCTCCTGAGAAGGCGCAAAAGGATCCCTACATTAGACAGAGCACATGATGATGACCTGCTAAAAGGATCAAGATTTTACCTTCAATCTTTGATGTCCTCCTAAGTTAGCTCAGCTCATACACAACTTCTGAATTCTGAGGTTAGGGGGAGGTACAACCATTTATGAAGCGTGAGAGTTTCCTTCCTGTGAGCTAACATTGCTGGCGAACAACCAACCTTTCTCATTCATCCCCAGGAAGTTGACAGTAAAGCAGAAATGGGCATTCAATGAACTAACCAGTATACCCCATCCCTCTGCAGGTATAGAATGAAGTCTCCATACTCTCAGAGCTGCATTGTGAGTGCAAGATCCCACCCTGACCCTTGAGCGGGATCTTGGCCACATGACTGGGTTTATTCAATGGGATTTTATTTTTTAGGACTATGTACTAGTCTTATTGTATACACACACGTGTGTGTGTGTGTGTGTGTGTGTGTGTGTAATGTATAATATATTTTATATGCATATACACATACACATGCATACATATATATGAATATAGTTATAAAAGAGAAACTGCTTGGACCAATGAGATATGAGCAGCACATTGTAATCTGAGGGGTGAGGGGATCCTGAGAGAGCAGCCCTGCCCTCTTACATTCCTGAAATCCCATGAAAAGGGCACACCCTGGCTCTGTAATAAGACAAGTGTCGCTGTTCGAACCTAACCTAGGACCAGGGTCACACCAGCACACATTGCCATGGATCAGCTGAGTCCTCACTGTTATTGAGGGTCACAAGAGAGAAAGCAAGTGTGTGTTCGCAGCTCACTGAGACTCCAACACTACTTGGAAACCCCAGGATGGATACAAATGGTTCCAGAAGGCAGCATCCCAGTCTTAACATGACTCAACCTGTACATAGTTTGTCATGTGTGTGTTCTGTTCACAGCTATAAGTACAGAGGCCAGAGAGCAATGTCAAGTGACCTCCTCTCTCTTATTTCTTTTATTTATTACCTATTTGTTGTTTCTCTTTTTTAATTGAAATCTTTTTCTCATACAATATATTCTGATCACAGTTACTCTTCCTGCAGCTTCTCCCCAATCCTGCCCACCCACTCCCTACCCTTTTCTTCTCTCAGATTCAGTTAGACTGGTTTCCTAGAGTTCTGAAGAACCTCTTTGTATCCACCACCCCAGTCCTGGTATTGCACATATACATTGTGTCACTCAGCTATTTGCATGGATGCTAGCGATCTGAGCTCGAGTTCTCTTTGTGCTTGCACAGCAAGAATTTTACTGACCGAGCAATCTGCTCCAGCCCTTTCTATCCTTATGTTGGACCAGAAGAGCCATGTTTACTAACCATGCTAGTATTAAGTTAATTTAAATTAACTTTAAAGAAATTACCATGGATTGGGGTTTATAATTCAGCTAAATACCAGGGATTAACTCAAGTGAAATAGGTGCATGAACGTGTATTCAGAGACGTTGATACAGAGGCATTTTTCAGACTCTGTCTAGTCAGAACTTGTCTGTCTTGGAAGGGATAGTCCCCAGGCAGGTGGCATTCTCCACTCTTGGTACACAGGAAGAGATAAAGGACATAGCTTTAGAATTCTCAAGTGCAGACATGTGAACTGATAGGTGATCAAACCGAGACACACAGAGTCTCGAAAAAGTCTATGGAAGGGGCTTATGCCAAGTAGGGGAGGCCTAGGAGCTAATGGCATAAGTCTTTCCCAGTCTCCTGTCCCTCAAGGGTTTGCTGTGTGTTTATCTGCCTTCCCTCCCCACCCCCTACACTCTGGAAGGTGTAGGGCTAGAACTTTGCTTGGTGATACCTGGAGGTCCATCAAATCCTGGCGGACCTGGTTTTCCAGGGTAGGTTACATTACACGGAATGGAGTCACCTGGGGAGACACAGAAAAAGTGACATTCAGATAACTGAGCACTGAATCCATGCCTCTCTGTGCCGACTTCCATATGATGTGTTAGAGATCAGCGGAAGAGAAGTCTCCAAGCATCATTAGACAAACATTCCAAATCTGTCCTTAAACCCAAATCTCAGCTGTCAGAACAGTTACAAGCAGTTAGAAGAAAAGCCAGAGAGTCTAAAAAGTATGGGTTCTAATAACCTGGGAAAATGTAAATTATTAATACAAAGGATAGTTTGTAGGCCTACAGATTCTGGTGGAACAAAGAGAAAATGTTGATAGACCATGGGGAAGCCATGATACTTGGTACTGAGTTCAGTTGGTTTTGTTTTTGGTTTGGAGCTACACAAATGAAGGGACTGGGTTGGGTATCAGTAACAGCCATTTTGAGATTTCTATGGAGCAGGTCCATAGGTTACAGGGTCTCTTATTTTTTCAAGGACTCAGCAATGAAGGTACTGTTGTTGCCAGTCTAACTGGTAAAGCAACTCAAAGCCTGTCCCTCTGAGGGCTCATGTCCTACGAAAATCACAAGTTCCACTTTTATAACAACACCTCAGAGTTATTACTTCATGTGCTTTCAAACTAAAATGAGAGAGATAAAGAAAAATGATATTACACTTGTCTGAGTTCCGGAGTTACTTCTTATCTAATACAAAGGTACTTGTTTTTATGTGTTTCAAAACAAGAGCCAGAGACAGTATTTTATCTCCAGACTTTAAAATTAATGCTATCGCCCAAGGTATAATGCATGTTACAAAAGAAAAAAAAACTTAAATAAACCTTGTTTTGTCAACCATAACTCTGAAAGTAATTTTTTGAAGTTCACATGCCTGTCAAATATGCTTAAAATGCTGTCATTTTTCCTTTCTTCAAAATGCTTACAAGTGTGTTTTCATGAACACTTTTGTTAAATGAAATACTAGTGTATCTTTTATTAAAATATATTCATATTATGTCAAAAGATTGTAAAAAATGTGCTTTGAATGCATAGGAATGCTTTAAATAATATTGGATTTTATGAGTTGGTAGTGAGAAATGAATAAAAAGCAGTTTGGACATGACAAACAAGCAAAACAGCAAAGAGAGTAGTGTTCTGTGGACTCATTCTAAATATTGATTGTGCTATAATGCTTTCGGTTGATGGACAACCTGCAAGCTTTCCACAGTACCTGGATGAAATTCATTTAGCCTGCCTGCCAGAGTGATCCCTATGCTCAGCAGAGATGCATTACAGTGTTCGCGACTTCACTTAATATCCTCCCACGCAAATATCCAAAAATACCTTTGTGCCCCTTCCTGCCATCAAAGCCTCTCATGCCTGGGTGCCCGGGCTCTCCTGGTAGGCCTCTCTGTCCTGGTGGGCCTGGAAATCCCAGGCCTGGAGGCCCCGCAGGTCCTGTCCTCCCTGGAGGGCCTGGCAGTCCAGGGAGCCCTCTCTCACCTGGGGCTGCGTCCTTATGGTCTCCCTAGGAATGTCACATCACACGTCTGTTATTGATCTTTCAAAGTCCATGAATTCAAGGCAGTCTACATGTTTAAAATCCCAGATTTTAAAAGACAGCTGCAGCAAGTGTGACTTAAAAGAGTTAATTTAAATTTTCCTAGTATTTTATATACATACTTTGAACACTTATATACATACATGTATAGGATATGGATGTATCATGCCATGCCTCAAACATAGAAAGTGAATGGTATTATACCTTCGGTACAGAATAGAAATGTATGTGTAGAAGCACTAACATCAGATATAACATATAAAATAAGTAATTCAATTGTTAGATCTATATACAAATGAAAAACTCAAGTTTTTTGTATGAGTTTTTTTTGTATGAAATCAGCTTCTTATATCCTTAGGAGAAAGTACCCAGCCAGATAGGCTCTACCACCTTCCGTGTCCGTGGGTAAAAATACAAAAACAACAAATCCGTATCCCTACTGTGTGCGAGTCTGACCTATAGTTGCCTGCCTTGCTTGTGTGAACAGATCAGAAAATTAAATTCTATAGCCAAACTTTACTTACTCGCGGCCCAGGATCCCCTCTTTCTCCAGCACGTCCATCCTGACCATCTTGTCCATGTGGCCCCTGAAATCCTGGTGGCCCATCCAGTCCTCTTTCACCTTTTTGCCCTGGGAAAAGGAGACAAAAGATTTGTAAGCTCTTATACATGGGGAGTGAAATAGAAGGGAGGAAAGGACCCGGGATAGGAGTAATGGTTTTTCACTCTATGAAGGTTGGCGGAGATTCCTCAGTGACTTGGTTGCCCAAAGCCGCCCAAACCATTACAAAAACAAAAGGCAGAAAGGCAGTTGCAAAACAGACTGACTGTCTCTCTTTACGTGGGAAATGCTCCTCCTCCCATTTTAGCAAAGAGGTGACCTGTGGAGGGCTCAGTCATGGAAACTTCCTGCCTCAGTGACAGTGTGTGAGCATTCTATCCCTGGTCGTACTAGCTGGGGCAGTTGGCAGTTAGATTGTTGCCCTACGTTACACAATCCTAAAGTTTTTTCTCTGCTACCGTTGACACGGCAGCTCTGATGTCAAGGACTCGGAGCAGCCTCATACATGTAGTCCTGGGGCATATAGCCAGTCAAACTTGTGGGAGGAACTGGACATAGACCAATGAAGATGAGGATATGAAGACAGTGTCATGGTGCTGTGCAAGGTGATAGACATGTTTATCACAGTGTGAACCCGACACCTAGATTTTCATGTTTTGTCTAGTAGGTCAGTAAATTATATTATTCCCCCAAACTACTCCAAGGTATGCATCTGTTACTTGTAATTTAAATGCCATTGATTAATAGAGGCCATTACAAGGCAGAAGGCAAGTTAAAAGAGATTCTGCTTCAGATTCAAGTCCACCACAGTGAAGATTTGAAGATGTCACTAAAGGAACATTTATGATTTCAAATAAGAGTTGGGAGATTCAGTGCTTAATAGCTGTACCATTCTATGAAGGGTAGGAAATGCTTTTTAAGCGATCTTAACAATCCTAAAATGTATATAATTAATCTGCAGTCTCAGAGGAAATCAATGCAAGTGGATACCCGTAGGTCATTCATAAAATGTCAGAGGGCTAAATTGTCGGTCACACTCACCTTTCACTCTTGATATGACCATGTCACCCTTTGCCCCTTTGTGACCAGGGGGCCCCATGGTACCAGGTCTTCCCTGGGTAAATAAAAATAATAACAAGAACAGTATATTAGATTAATTTTGATAGGGCAGATGCTGTTTATATTTTTGTCTATCTGACACCTTCTCTTCTCTAAATCTCTGTTCAAAGATTCTGGCTTGAAGATTTTCAAGCCAGAATTTTGGTTTATCCCTTTCTTGCCTTCCAGAACCTTCCTGTGGTTCTAGTGCATAAAAACCACAAGGTCTTAGTGCTGAGATCTATGTAAAGTTTGTGTCTGGGTTAGCAACAATGTATCAATGCTTCTTTTACCTTAGCAATTCATCATGGTTAGGATATCATGGAGTGGGGGTGGAGAGATGGCTCAGTGCTTAGAGTACTTGCCGGTTTTGCAGAGAACACTGTTGGTCAGTAGCACCAACAGGGTGACTCTGTAACTCCAGTTCCAGGAGACTGACTTCCTCCTCTAACCTCTCTGTGCACCAGGAATGCACTTGATGCACATACATACATGTATGTGATGTGCATACATACATGCAGGTACTCATAAATACACATACACTTTTTAAAAATAAATCTTTTTTTAAAAGCTGGGGAAATGATACATGAAAATTCTATATTGATATGTAACCTTACCATGAGTCTTAAATAAAATTGTATCCTAAATAAATACGTATCATCAATACTATTTTAAATTATTTTAGCCTTTGATCTGTGAAAATGAAAGCAAAAACAGGGTGGGTAACATACAAGTTTCCACAGAGCTGAAGGTGGGGAAGGTGCCAGGGAATATGTTGGTGTTAATGGAACTTGATAAGAAAGAGAAGGGGAAATAAGAACTTTTCCCCAGCGGTGTTATCCTGCTCCCCATCTCTGAGCACATTAAGATGAATGTAATAGAGAGAGAAGATGTCAGAAATACGGTCAACCTAGTGAGTCCTAGAACAACTGAACTGATACCTTACTCATAATAGCCCTGAGTGAACTAGTAGTCCACAGTGCAAAAAAACGTTAGCCCTGGGAAGCAACTAAACTCAAAGCCACAACAATATTTTATAGTCACTAAAAAGATTTTGTATGTAGCAACATACAAAAAATAAAAATAAAAAAAAACCCTGATGGTGATAAAAATTAAATTCTACAAAATGAACTATAATATGCAAAAGGCAATATAATGTCAGCCTGCTTGTTTCCTGTCCATGCTCGGAGCTTTATCCCTTTATTTACGTTTCCTGCTGCGCCAGCTTTGCAGGTGTGCTGTGCACATGTGAAAAGGGAAAGGCTAGAGCTCTGAATCATCACTTTCACTTAACATCACAACTTCATTTTCATTTGATTCTTTTAGGAGAGATAGAGAATGATCTGGGAAATTCAGAATGGAGTCACAGGTCACCCTGGCATAGAGAAACAGCGAGCTGTCCCCAGAGTCCAGGGGAGGACTCCCAGGAGCAGTGATGTTATTTGCAGGGATCAGACAGATGGAAAGCTGTGCGTCAGCAAGTGAGCACCGAATGGTGATGGGTAGATTCCTGTGGAGTGGACTCTCGGGGATCTTTGACTGTTACTAGTTCATCTAAGTTACCACGTTCAGTTTCCCTTGTATCTGACCTATGAGCCAATCCTTGGATTCTCCTGTCAAATTATGTCTAAAGCTGACTTCCTCTTACCATGTAGCACAGCCCCTTGAGTCTGCTACCATCCACTTAATCTCCATGAGTCCTCCTTTGACTATGGTCTCTTCTCCACAGAGTAACTGGTGATTTGTCTAAAGTGAATATTAGAGTATTGCCTCTGTCTTCATAAGACTCCCCAGGCTGTTCGTGTCCTTTTAGATGAAGGTTCAAGCCTGGCACACCTGCAAAGTCCCAAGTTCTGCAGCCTCTGCTAACTGCTGGTCAGTGTGTGTGTGTGTGTGTGTGTGTGTGTGTATGTGTGTGTCCACGTGTACATGTGCGTGTGTGCATGTGTGCGTGCGTGTGTGGTGTGTGTGCATGTGTGTGCGTGCGTGTGTGTCTGCGCATGTGTGTGTGCATGTGTGTATGCATGTGCGTGTGTGTGTGTGTGTGTGTGTGTGTGTGTGTGTGTGTGTGTACGTGCGTGTGTGTGTGCATATGTGATGGACTGGGGATGAATCCCGGGAGGTCCTGTACTGACCCTCACTCACTTTCTCTACTCTTCTCCCCATGTGACTATGGCCTTTTGTCATAACAGCATAACAACACTGCATATTTATTAACTTATTTACTATAAAGCTTCTCCAAAGCTCCAGAACTTCACATATTATTCTGGTCCCTGTTGTATCCCTAAAAACTTAAAATCATGCCTGGGACACAGTAAATATTTAATCAATAATAATTACTTAAGTAAATGAATGAATAAAGGATGGATGGATAGCGAGATGGATAAAAATGTATTTGGTAATTAAGATGTTTACAGGTTCAAAACACAAATAAAATTAGAAAGGGGCGTACTAAGTTCTCTGTCTGTCTTGTTTAACTGGGCAGATTATGATCAGGAAGAGTTACTTACTGGTGGCCCTGGAGGTCCTTCAGCACCAGGCTGGCCTGGATCACCCTTTTCTCCCTGCCAACCAGGAAGCCCTAAGTCTCCTTTACTTCCTTGTCTTCCTGGGGGTCCTGGGGGGCCAGGGGGTCCCATGGGACCAGGTGGACAGGTACAGAGTCCCTCATTTCCTAGACAGAAGTAGAAAGTCAGATTTACATAGTTCCTGACAAAACCCCCCAGTAAGCTCTTAACTACAAAAATAGGTTAACCAGAGAAGATCTGCAGTACACTCTTCTCACAGAAATGGAGACTACATGACTGGAGTGTACCATGTGACAGAATGGAGTTCTGCAGCATGGTCTGTATGAGATGAAGCAGGGGCTAGAGTAGGGCATGTGGCAGGATAGGGGTCTATGACACAGTCTACACGAGAGGAGATTGTGTGGCAAGAGGCTGGAGTGTGCCATGCAGCAGGGTACAGAGGTATATGGCACAGTCTACATGGGGTGAGGGCATGTCCAATGAAGGCTGGAATAAAGCTTTGGACAGGATGTGGATGTATCTGTCACATGGTCTATGTGGGATAAGTACACACTTTCTAAGTAAACAGAATCACATATATTATGCTTTAAACTCCCAAAGCTGACATACAGTTCTGAGGAAACAAAAATCAATAAATTACATTAAATGTATGGATAAATTAATTACAGCATGACCCTGAATAATCAAAGAAACCCAATACATGAAGAGATTATTGATTGAGTGGCACATTACAAGTGCTAATTCACTACAAAACATTCCCTAATGATCAGGACTTTCAGCCTGAAAAATAAAGTTTGGGAAAGTCAAATTGGTTTGTGTCCATGCGCTCATACTGTCTGACTCAGTTGTCCAAAAGGCTCTGACAAGCTAGAGAGGAGGGACATAGCCACGGGCATTAGGTAAGTCCAGAAAACATGAGATCCACAGAGAAGGACTCCATTAAAATACCAGTAATGCCTGATCGTCATAAGATGATTCTATGAGCAAATTTGCACTATGAAGAAAAAAAATGTGTGGCCTTTATACTCTAAAGGCCTGCTTTTATAAACTGGTGGCATTAACCCTATACGAGATTGTATAACCACATATGGGAGGTCACAAAAAAAAAATGGTAACAGTGAAAGGCAATGATAAAAAAGAATCCCATACAAGTCCAAGGTGTCTGTGCCAGAGCTCTTCCATGTTGGCTCTCATGTCTTCACTGTAGTATCTTTCTGACTTGAGTTTTTTAAAAGTTGTAAATAAATTTTGGCTTGGGATTAAGACAGAGTTTCCTAAAATGAGCCTAAATATACTCCTGTAGTTTTAGGTTTTGTATTTATGCAAAGCAATGTTCTCAGAATTGATCATAAGATCAAAATATCTGTTTACTCTCAAAAAACAGTGAAGATGGCCTACATCTTATAGCATTAAATATTCAGCCAATATTTAATTCTTTACATAAAAATAACATCTCTGTCCCATTCATATGCAAACTTGCTTTCATAGTAAATAATACCATGTGTATTAAAGAATTCTTTTGAAACCAATTTCTCAAGTAAAAGTGGGTCATGAATGGCAAAGGGCAGGAAGCTCCAGTCTAACCGAAGAGTGAGAGTTGTTGGGGACTTATTCATACCAGAACACACACTGACATGCAGGAGTAACAGAGGTGAGCGATAAGTCTAAACTGTATGGCAGGCTGTCCTTCTCATAGACACCCCTGTCTGGCCCTCTATATGTGGCTGCCATGTATACATTCTATCTTGTGTGCATACTTACCTTTTGCTCCTTTTGCTCCTTTTCTTCCTGGGGGACCCATTTTTCCCTTCTCTCCCATTGGTCCAGGGCACCCAGGGCGACAATATATCACTGTTTGGAGGCAAAGGGTTGGCAGACAGAATCACATGATTTAGTTCAAGTCTCCCAGAGGACAACAATGTGGGACACTTGCAGTTTCTTATTTCTGTTTCCTGTCTCGGCCCATGTTTTATTTCATGACTTCTTATTTCCCAGCTCTATCTCTCCCTCTCTCCCTTATCTCTCCTTCCCCCTCTTCCTCTTCTTGTCCTTTTCTCTATCCTTCCCTCCCTCCCCTTCTCCCTTTCTCTCTATACATATAGACACAGCAATTGTCATAACATGCTTCTTCTACTGCCACCATTGAAGTCATCCTTAATGCCAGCCCTAAGTTGGTGGGCTCCAGAATGACAAAATAGATGTCAACAAAATATAGCAAAGCAAAATAAATCATGAACAACAAAAGCCAGAGTCAGTACATGGTGATGAATGTTTTTTTCCTTCTTCATTTACCAATTACCAGATAATGAAAACACACACAAACACACACACACAGAGCATGATTTGCGAAAGCAAAATTTTTAAGACATCTGTTTAAAGATGACAAGTAAATTCAGATGATACACTCTACATTCTCCTGAAATTTCAGTGGGATAAAAGACTATAAAATAACAACAGCAATAGAAGATTTAAAAAATTCCAGTAGACCTTAAAGATAAAGCATCAATGGACAATGACAAGAGAAAAATTTAAAAATTAAGAAGCAAGTTTCATACCAGAGTCTCCCCTGGAGCCTATATTAAAATATGCCGGTGAGGCCCAAAAAATGATTTGATAATGAAATATTTAGATGGGAAGACGCCTCTCCAAAAAAATGTAGTAGAAAACTAAACAGTCCTTCAAAAACATGGAGGGAACAAAAGAATTTCAAGAAAAATATTGTAAAAAAAAATGACAAAATTAAAACAGTAGAGAGGGGAACTATTTCACACTAATAAGTGAACAGGCAGCTGCAAAATGAAACACCAGAAGAAAACAATAACATCAACTGAACTCTCAGAAATAAAAATACACAGAGGAATTATGGCAGGAAGAAATCTATAAATTCTACTGGGAAATGGAGTTGATGAAACCTGTAAAAAGCTCCTAGAATAGAAGTAGATTTCAAGCATGTGACCAGGCACTGAAACCATACAAAAGTTTTTAATGCTCTTGATGGAGTCTAGAAAATATAATCCTGAGAAGAGAGATATCCAACCCAGGATTTTATACTTAGCTAAACTATCCATCAAGAAATACAGCAAAACAAAGGTATTTTCAAGTAAGTGTGATTCCCTGCTTCTCTCTAGTATTTCTAATCTTTTTTTCTGGAAGTTTAGTGTGGCAGAAAACTATTGAAAGAAATATAACTAGTAGAAAATAAATAGCCAGAGAGATACAGAGGGAATAACAATAAACTCATGTTTATTCCAACTCTTTTCATAGTACTAAGTGGAATCAGCCTACATGTGTACCAACACATAAATGGATCATGAACATGTGGTTTATATATCCAATGGAATGTTTTATTCCATGTTTAAGAACAATGAATCTATGAAATTTGCAAATGGATAGAAGTAGAAAATAACAATGAATTAAAAACTCCAAGTATCTCAACAATAATACTATGGCAATGCAGGCACAAAAAAGACAAATGTGGTGTTTTCTCTCATATGTGGATTCTAGCTTCTGAAAGTTAAACATGTATATTCAAGAGAGGAGAGAGAGAGAGAGAGAGAGAGAGAGAGAGA
>NW_022196896.1:108077527-108081798 GCF_008632895.1 Mastomys coucha
AGAGAGAGAGAAAGAGAGAGAAAGATTCATGAGAAGGGGAAAAGAGACTTAAAGGCAACAGTTCTTTCGAGGTCAATGACCATTTAAAGGGTCACATATCAGATATCTTGCATATCAGATATTTACATTACAATTCATAAGTGTCAAAATTACAGTTATGAAGTAACAACGAAATAACTTTATGGTTCGAGGTCACCACAACATGCGGAACTGTATTAAAGGGACTCAGCATTAGGAAGGTTGAAAACCACTGCTTTAAAGGAAGGTGTGGGGTAGACAAAGGAATGTATGAGATGTGAAAAGAAAAGGGAAGTTACTGTGGGGGAGGGGCAGAGCATGGAAAATGAGAGTGGGATAGGAGGCCAAGGACATCAGTCACATGTACATTTTTCTTATCATTGTTTCTACAACAGTGTGTTTAAGTGATATCAGATATTATAAAAATAATTTAAAAATAACAATGAATGAAAAACTCCAAGTACCTCAGCAATAAGCCAAAAGCATAGCCTTACTAATTTGAAAAGTCAAAAAGCTCCAGGAAACATTTGTTTTAAAAGTAACACTGATGCTGGGCAGTAGTGGTACACACCTGTAATCCCAGCACTTGGGAGGCAGAGGCAGGAGGATCTCTGAGTTGGAGGCTAACCTGGTCTACAGAGTGAGTTCTAGAACAGTCAGATAGCTCTGACATAAGGAAGCATGGTCTCAGAATACAAAACAAAACAAAACAAGTAATACTATAAAGCTATGAGTTAGAATATATGATGACAGATACAAAACTCTGGAAACTTTGAGGTTGATTTCAAATAACTAAATTGAAAGCCAGTCAAACACAGAAGGACACACACAAGACAATTTACCAAATGTTTCTATAAAAAATAATAATAAATATATGACTATCAGCTGAACTTGTGGGTAGCCCTTTTAAACTATTCTATGAAACACTGGATATTTCCATAACACAAATTCTGAGAGCATCACTCCCAGTAGGTAGTGGGAATGGAAAAATGCACACATACAGAGTGGGGTGTGGTGATCAACAGTCACTCTGTTAAGAGTCAAAAGCCAATGAGCAAGGCAAAAAGCTTAGCAATGGAAATACATATGTGCTGGGTGACAAATGAGAACTATCCAAGGAGCCTACTATGTGTGTGAAGACAATTGTCCCTGGGGAGGACAGAAAAGAAGATACAGCCTCGCATCTCTTTAAAGAACAGGCTTTGAAGAACAGTTGGGTATTTAAACCAAGCCCAAAAAATAAAAAAATAAATAAAAACTATGTTGACAAAACAAAAATCTACCAATCTATGAACTCTAATCATTCATGGCTTAAACTCACAATAAATTGCACATATTTTAACTGATAGTTCAATATCATTTTCACATTTATAAAAAACAATTTTAATAGGACTAACCTGACTGATGAAATATTATGCAAGTTTTTAAGTATTTAGAAAACTATACTTTTTGAACGAGCCTGTAAATATAAATTGCAGCATAGGAGCTAATAATGATAAGGAGGAACATTTTACCATCTGATCCAGGGGGGCCCTCTGGTCCTGGTGCTCCAGGCAGGCCAGGTAGTCCTGGCTTCCCAGGCTTTCCTGGGGCACAGTCGAATCTTCCAGGAACACCAGCTTCCCCCGGAAATCCTGGAGGACCGGGAACCCCTGGTGGCCCAGGAGGTCCCATCATGCCTACAAGGAAAATTAAGGGTGGAGATTACCCATGTTCCCAAGAGTATAAGTTTTGGTAGAAGTTAAAGTCAGCACATTTAGAGGAAAATGGCTGGAACTGGACTTTACACCTAGTGAAACAAGCCAGTCACAGAGAGAAGCACCCCATGACCTCACTTACATGTGGACTCTAATATAGTCAAACTCATAGATGGGAGAGAAAAATGGCCATTGTTGGGGAGAAGGGAAGTGAGAAATATAGAGGTGTTGAACCAGGGGACAGGGTTTCTGGTGAGCTGAATAAATCCTGGAGATCCACCATACAGAATGCACGGTACAGCATGGTGGTAGTGAACAAGCCATACTGCATACTGGAAATCTCTAAGAGGAGAGACTTTTTTCCCCTGTGTCTGGGTTACTTTACTCAGCATTATGTCTACCAGGTCCATACCTTCACAGCAAAATCTCATGAGCAATTTGATGACACTTTTGTTGTTGTTGTTGTTGTTTTTCTTTTTGTTTTTGTTTTTCGAGACAGGGTTTCTCTGTGTAGCCCTGGATGTCCTAGAACTCACTCTGTAGACCAGACTGGCCTCGAACTCAGAAACCCACCTGCCTCTGCCTCCCAAGTGCTGGGATTAAAGGCATGCGCCACCATTGCCTGGCTTGATGACACTTACATTAAGCTTTTAGATTTCTTAGGGAAGTATGAAGATTGTGGCAATATTAATTCCTCCAATCCATGAGCATGGGATCTTCCTGCACTACTACTATTTCTTCAATTTATTATTTTATTCTTTTGAAAATTTATTGCATTCATTTGTTTTTTTTACTTATTCACGTGACATCCAGCTCACTGCCCCCCTCCCAGTCACCCTCTCCCACAATCCTTCCCCCTTCCCCTGCTTCAAAGAGGAGAGATCTTAAATAAAATCCTCCTTCCATACACATGCAGGCACACATGAACATAAACCAATAATGAGGGTGCAGGCATGGCCAGTGCGTGAATCCACTAGACTCTGGTAACCATCTGGCTGTGTGTAGGACACTGAGATGTATACTTTACACAGACACAATTTTAGGTCAATGGGTTATCAATAAAGCTTCAGAGGGAGAGAAAGGAGGAGGGGCTTGGGAAATGCAGACAGAAAGATCACAGATTGAGGCTAGCCTGGGCTACACAGAGTGTATCAACAAATAAAGAACAGACCAAAAGCCCTACTCTTTCACAAGGCTGATTGCTCATTAGAAAGCAGGAACCATGCCAAAATAAATTGTATTAAAGAAAAAGAAGATCAGAAAACAGAAAATAATTATAATAATAATAACAACAACAACAACAACACAATAACAAACTTGAGACAGGAGAGATGGCTCAATGTTTAAGAACATTTGCTGCTCTTCCAAAGGATCAGAGTTTAGTCCCTAGAACCCACATCAAGTGGCTCACCAATGCCTGTGACTCCAGATCCAAGGGACCAAACACCCTCTTCTGGCTTCTGAGTGCATCAATTTGCACGCACACACACATGTGTGTGTGTGTGTGTGTGTGTGTGTGTGCGCGCACGCACGCGCGCATGTGCACATGCATGCACGCACACACACTCACATAAAAAGAAATGATAAAAGTCTTTTAAAACCTGACTATCTCATATACCAAAAGGCATTGCTGCCTTTGGAAGAGGCTGCACGTGGAAACCCACAGGAACTGGGGGTCATGTTTTCTTACCTTTCTCCCACTCTTTAGGTTTACCAGGACCAATATATTTCACTTATTTGAAAGTATTATATTCTCCAATCATTACTAACTCATAAATTAATCCAAACAAACCTATTAGTACATCTATTAGATAAAATATCTGCCCTCTTAATCACCTATATAGGAGAGATCATGTTTAAAAAGTCTTCTAGGCACACATACACACAGACACACACACACATACACACAAATAATGACTGTGTGTGTAACTAATGTGTCTGTCTGCTGAATTGCAGTAATCACTCCACTATGTACATCCATGGCAGAGCAGGAGCCGAGAGCATAAGTAGTAATAGTAAAAGCTCACACACTGATTCTTTACTGCACACCAGGCTGGATCCTAAATCCTGTACACACACCACATCTTCCAATCCTAACAAGACCCCATCTTATAGATGGGAAAACTGAGATACAGAGAGGCACAGTAAATGTCCAGGATAACCCAGCAAAGAATGTTGACTGGAAATAGTTCCCTTTTTTTCCACTACACTATGTAACAAGGCTTGATCCAATTGCAAGTGTCTGACTCTGAAACCTACTTATCCCATGCAAGATACAGTGGGTAACTAACTGTTAAAGGAAACAGAGTCCCATATACACTGGTACACTGACAGCAAAGGAAAATGTCTCTGTGACTTGGATGTCATCTATCTTCCAGCCCATCCTCACCTGCCAGAACTCTCCACAGTCGCTAGATAAACCCAGGTACTACCTGTTGCTTTGTCCCATACCAGGAACAATACCCAACCCTATTCAGCAGTGGCAATGGGCTACAATGTATGATACATCTACCCTGGCCATCCAGCAGTATTACACAGAATCAATTAAGTAGGCTA
>NW_022196896.1:108081808-108110926 GCF_008632895.1 Mastomys coucha
TAGAATAGAAAAAAAGGGTATGTCATATTCCAAAAATGATCCTGTGAAGTCTGAATTCTAATCAGTGTGGATATGTGTACACACTTGTGTAATGGGATATGAATGCAGTGCAAAATTAAATGTATGTCTTACTGTGACCCATATTCAGAGTCAAATGCCACTGGGTTAACTGGATTTTGTGACTCAAGTGAGGGGTGCTACATGCAGGTGTGTGTGTGTGTGCGCGCATGTGGAGACCAGAGGTCAGCTGCAGGATGTGCCCATCTTTTATGAGACAGGGTCCCTCACTGGTCTGAACTCACCAATTTGCCAAGGTTGTCTGGCCAGTGAGCCCCAGGGATCAGCCTGTACCAGCCCTGGGGTTCTACGAGTGCATCTCTACACCTGAGTGGGATCTGGGGAATTGAACTCAGCCCTCTTGCTTGTGTGAGAAGCAACTTCCTGACTGAGCCAGCACAGGATTAATTTATATTTCAAAAGGAATTCAGAGGACCACTGTATATTTGAATATGTTGTTTGTTCCCAGTGGGTTTTGATTTCAATCCACTGCAGATATGATTTTATTATAAGCAAGCCCCGACGGAGAAAGCTAAGACAAGTCTGATGTTTTCTGACTAAGAGAGTATTTTCCCTGGTTTATTTAATCCTGGGTCTTTCAAACCCCTGACTGCAGCCTCCTTCTCTCTGACTGGTCCAGACAAGGCTCTTTTAGCCTTGCTGTTGTCAGACCCTGAAAAAGGAAGAAGCTAGATTTGTGGAGCAGTAAACATGAATTTGGTAGCTAGTGGTTTAGTAGCTTACCAAACTTCTTACACTTTCCGGATTAATTCAAGAGACACAGGCTGGGCAAAATATTTACTCAAGTCCATTCTTCTGGGTTCACAGAATTAGAAAAAGGCTTCAAACCTCTATTCCTGGTCTCACTGGAATATTGACCAACACAGCTCCCAAAGGGATCCTTGGTCCCAATGGCCACAGGACGCTTCCCTGGGCTTCTGTCAAATAACCTGTGCTTTCCTTGATTCCCTTTTTCTTTGGGTGGAGGAGGAAGACCCTTTCACATGAAGTAAGGCTGTATCAAAGGTTTTTTAAAATCATTATGTTTATTTATACATCTCAAATAGACCATTAGAACCTAGGTAGATGGATGGAATTTTTGCAAGTAGATAACAACTGAGAGACTCTTCCAGAACAATGGTACAACTAAGTAAATACTTCAGTCCTAGCAGAAGTCTCAGATCTCTGCAAGTGCAAATCTGATGGAAGGCCTGTCATGCGAACACTTGCTTCACAATAGCTCTGATTGATTGAGATAATATGAGTGTGTGCGAGCGTGCTTGTGTGTGTGCATACCTGTGTAAAAAGGAACTTATATTCTTCCCCTTGGTTGGTTTGAATTTGAACACATTAGAAACCCAGGGCTGTTGCTATGTCAGCAGAGATTAGAACTGGGGACCTGGAGAGGACACAGGTAACTGTCTTTCATAAGCACTCTTAAGGATACCTCCTGATCAGCTAGAATGGAGGATTTCAACTGGTATGTATGGTGGAATTTTCCCCTAATGAAGAAAGATTACAAGGGACCAATCACTGGGTAAGAGGGGGACTTCAGGTTGGGGAGAGGAAGAGAGGAAGCAGGAGAAAGGAGACTCGCCTTTAGACTGCAGAGAGCATAGAGACACAGTGTAGGTCGTCGGAGCCTGTCGATTCAAGTGGTGGATCCACTAGGATCCACCACTGGAGGATTTCTAACATAGATTAGTTTATAAAATAAGGATGCTAGGTTCTGCGCTCAGCAATTTTGTTATCTGTTGATTCTAAACTAAGACTGTGTGGTGTTTTCCTTCATGCAACAACTCAACTGGGTTCCAGAGAGAAAGGAGCGTAGGTGTGCAAGAGCACACCCAGCCAGCCTCGAGAGTTTGGAAGCATGGGGAGGGCATGACAACAGCCAGCCATGGGAACTTAGCGAGCTGGGTAGAGAGAGCGATTTGGGAACTCTGAGTCAGAGAGTCTGCCGGGCTGGGAACAGGCCAGCCTATCCGCCGGTGCCTAGCCAGTGTTAGCATACATAGGTTGCTCTTTTTAATATTTCATGCAATCGGTATGCATAGATACAATGCAGGAAATCCACTGTAACACATGGTACCTTCATACCTGGACAAGTTTCCCCTGGTCTGCCTGGGGGCCCTGGAGGACCCGGTAGTCCAACATCTCCAATCTCTCCATAGCGGCCAGGGGGTCCTGGATCCCCTTGAGCTCCTGACAAAGGTAACGATAGGTGTAATAAGACAAATGTTGACACACATCTTGAAATTCAGGAATTTTTATGAGTCTTGGTAAAGTCCAAGTAGGAGACACTTTTGAACCTTCTTGACACATTTTAAGTGGGAGATGTCAGACTAGGGCCCCTTTGACTCTCCTCTACAGGCACACAAGCCTTGACCATAATTCTCTGACATTGCTTTAAGCTTCTTTTTTTACAAGCATCTTGGGAGATATTAGTCAAATGACCTTTTTTTTTTTTTTAACAGTTAAAGGAAACCTACTTTTTTGAAAGGTTCTCTCTGCACATTGAACAACATTTTCACAGTAACTGTTATGGCTCAAGGCAGAAGTGTCCCTCATGAGTGTGAACACTCCAGCTCTGGCTGGTGTCCCTGGTTTTGGAGGTGACTGAGTCTGGAAGGGGTGAGGAGGCCGGGCCAAGTGGTGGTGGTGGTGGTGGTGGTGGTGGCACACCTTTAGTCCCAGTGCTCAGGAGACAGGGGCAGGTGGATCCCTGAGTTCTAGGCCAGTCTGGACTATAGAGTAAGTTCCCAAGTAGCCAGAGATACACGGAGAAACCCTGTCTCAAAATCCGACCCTGAGAGAGGGGGAGAGAGGGGGGGGGAGAGGGAGGGAGAAAGGTAGAGAGGGAGAGAGAGAGAGAGGGGGAGAGAGGGAGAGAGAAAGAGAGAGGGAGAGAGGGAGAGAGAAAGAGAGAGGGAGAGAGAAAGAGAGAGGGAGAGAGAAAGAGAGAGGAAGAGAGGGACAGAGAGAAAGGGAAAGAGAGGGGGAGAGAGAGGGGGAGAGAAAGAAAGAGAGAGAGAAAGGGAGAGAGAGGGAGAAAGGGAGAGGGAGCGAGAAAGAGAGGGAGAGAGAGGGAGAAAGGGAGAGGGAGAGAGAAAGAGAGAGGGAGAGAGAAAGGGAGAGAGAAGGAGAGAGAGAGGGAGAGGGAGAGGGAGAGAGGGAGAGAGAGAGAGAGAGAGAGAGAGAGGCAGGCAGGCAGGCAGGCAAACAGACAGACAGAGAGAGAGGACCAAGATGGTGGAAGTAAGACAAGGAAGGAACTTTGAAAGCAGGAGCAGGTTACTATGTGCTCTCTAGAATGGCTGCACTATGCTCTGCCAAAGCCTGCCCCACCAAAGAGTTTCCTGACCACTTAGCATCATGGAACCACGAACCAAAATAACCCTGCCAGGGATTTTGCCACAGCTACAAGAAAAAGCAACTAAATATCACTATTAATGTTTTTATCCTCCCTGGTGTGCAAGCTACAGGAATACTGGACCAAACTTATTTTTTTACCGGACCTGTCTAGTCCGTTTTGGTATAAATTATGGAGGAACTAGATTGAACACAAACCTTTGAGTGGTGGAGCTGGAGTCACCAAAATGCCTGGTGGTCCCGGGTACCCGCGATCTCCAGGATCCCCCTGAAATCAGGCACTTTATTTACTTTCCTTGGAAATAACGACACTTCCTGGCATTCCACTAAGGTTGGAAGGCCGCAGGCCCTTTCGTAGGGGGAAGCAAAGACAACTGGCTGACTAGAGAAGTGAGAGGGTCAGGAAGTTCCAGAAGGAACCAACAAGCACCTGACCTCTCACCTACACTCACAAGTAAACAGTGGATGGACAAAGCAGTAGCGAAAGAAAAACCATTAACTGCAGAAAAATCATTACAGAATGCCCACAGCTTAAGGATCATGACAGTTGCCTAGTTTCTTAGGTAGACTTTGAACATAGTATCTAGCAAGGCAATCCAGTACAAATGTTTATTCACCATGTAAGACCTGAATCTGCATTTCATTATGGCAGAAAAATACTGTCTCTCCTTTAATCATGCCCCCTGAGAGCAGCAGGGCTTGCCCTGAACAAGCACTGAATGCTGGATCCCAGAAGTTACAAAACAAAGGAAAACACGCTACAACACTAGGAAAGCAGATGATCTCAATTCACATGATCCCATGAGAGTTTTGAAACTCGCATTATTATCCACTTGCAAAAGAACTGCTTCTCAGATATAAGCATAACAGTGCTTCATGGTCTACTTATAATAATGGCATGAAAATATACTACTTATATATTATCCACAGCATGCATTAAAATAATATTTATAGTATTACATCTATCCTCCTTCAAGAGTTACATCATTTGATTATTTGCAATATTCTAAAACCTTAATTTGATAACAGAATAATCTAATTCATTTTTTCTGGCATGGGCTCCTGTTTTTACCTTTGGACCAGGAAGTCCGAACAGCCCAGGATCTCCAGCCATTCCTTGGATCCCCTAAAAACAACCACAGACAGACTTGAAACAGCTCACTGTATCAGGCTGACAGCCCCACACTCCCATCTAAAGAGAACTTCACTTAGACTGGGCATTCTCAACCACTCATGGACTGTATTGGTTTTGTAACTCAGTTTTAAAACTCAGCAACACAATCCTGTAACTCAGTGGCTCTCAACCTTCCTAATGCTGTGACCCTTTAATACAGTTCCTCATATTGTGGTGACCTCTCCCCGCACCCCCCCAGCCATAAAAATCATTGTCATTGCCACTTCATAGCTATAATCTTGCTATTGTTATGAACCATAATGTAAATATTTTTGAAGACAGAGGTTTGCCAAAGAGGCAATGACCCACAGATTGAGAAGCACTGTGTAATTCATCAAATAAAAGTATCTGAGCCAGGTGTGTAACATATATTTGTAATCCTAGCACTTAAGATGGAAAATAGGATCTGGGGATCAAGGGTTCAAGACCAACCCCAGCTACATGGTTATGCAATGAGTTCAAGGCCAGCGTGGACTATGTGAAACCCTATCTCAGAAGACCCAATAGGGAAACTGAAGGGATGGTATAGTGGTGTGGATCATGTATGACTCTTGCGGAGGGTTGGAGTTAGATTCCTATAACCCATGTTGGGTGGCTCACAACTGCTGATGTCTTTTGGGCTCTGTGAGTACCTGCATTCACATGTGCATATAACTCTGCATATATTTTAAATTATATAAATACATGTTTAGATAAATGATATAATTTAAAATTTATAAATTCACATTTAGATAAATTACATAAGGACAGTACAAAATATAATATGTCTACAGTATTTAAATTTTATAAATATAGTATAAACATAATTTAAATACATATAAATTAAATATATAATAAAATAATATTTTCTAAAAACTAAAATAAACAAAAGAACATGGTTGTTGTGTGGCGTGGCTTAAATGAAAATGGCACCCATAGACTCACAGGGAAGGCGTTACTGGAGCTATGGCCTTGTTGAAATAGGTGTGGCTTTCTCACTCTGGGTAGGCTTGGAGGTTTCAAAGCTCTTTTCTATCTGCTAGGGATTGAAATATAGAACTTTCAGCTACCTCTGAAACCATGTCTACCTGCATACTGCCACGATTCCTGCCGTGACAATAATGGACGTAACCTCTGAACTATAAGCCTGCCCCAGTTAAAAGTTTTTCTTCCTAAGAGTTGCCATGGTCATGATGTCTCTACACAGCAATAAGACCCTATCTAAGACAGGGTGAAATGACTCAGTGCATTAAGGTTCTTCCCACAAAGCCTGGGTGTCTTCTATCTCCAGAACTCAAGCAGTAGAGAACAGACTGCATCAAATTGTCCTCTGAGCTTCGTGTATACACAGAGCCATATGTCTACATACACATATGTGCACATGTGCACACATGCACACACTCACAGAGACATCACAAATAAAATAAATAAATGTAGTAAAATTAATTTAAGAGCTAAAAAAAAAAAAAAACCCAAAGAATTCGTCTGCCTTCCCAATTCCTGTCAGCTTTCACAAACAACGGTACAGCTTCTCCATGGTGCTAAGCCCCCTTCACTACTGAAAACTCATTTGTCTCTTCTGCTGGGATGTACACATACCTTGAACCCTGGAAAACCTGGAGATCCATGCGAACCAGGTTCACCCTAATAATTACAGAAAATCAACAAGCAGAATTCAAACATCAGGCATGATGTTTTTAATCTTTGTTAACCTCGTTGTATAGCTATGCAGTTTGGATATGCATTAATATGCAGTGGAATAATAATATGCCATCTCGATATGCACTGATATTCAACAGAACAAAAAGAGATAAACATAAAACGGGTTCCATGTACTTCTGCCGTTTGCCATTCTACTTGATCTTTAGTCTTATTCAAGAAATTCACGTCGTTGCCAGCATTTAATTAAGACCCTGCTTGCTTTTGCTGTTTCTCCTCTTCCAATTTAAATTATTTAGCATGAAGCCTGCACTAGGTCGAATATCTTTAAAATCTACAGTGCATCCATTTGCATGGAAATGAATAGTTTCTCTGTGCAACTTTAACAATAAAGATTGACACAAAAGCCAATAATGGACCGTTCAGTACTAAAACGAGGGTTATCTAAACCCTACTAGAAATTGCCCTCCCCAGGGATCCCACAGGGCCTGCCATTACTGACAGGTGTGAGATAACATCTACAGGCTGACACAGTGCTTCCCTGCTAGGCCCCCTTACATAGACACCTAATTTATGGAATAGGTTTAAACTAACCAGCCCACGCGCATACCACACTGACACTGAGCTAGCAGGAACAGCCACGATCCTGTCACCCTCCTCCCCCGGCTCCCCTGTCTTGTCTCCCAGCTCCCCTGTCTTGTGCAGGCCTGTTGTATCTAAATGGACATAAATGGAAGGGCACACCCCAGTTCTTGTGCAAAATACATTGTTGTACATGGGGTAGTTTCTGCGTTTTAGCTCATGGGGATACAGGCATAGTCTCACAAGTGTGTGAACAGCAATGCTTCCAACCCCCTGGAAGCTTAGGGCTTAGGATCCTTACCCTGGGTCCCGGGAACCCAGGGATACCTTTTTCTCCTTTGATCCCGACACCAGGCTCTCCCTTTTAAAAGAAAACAGTGTTAGGAGGGTTTAAGGAACAACACTTGCTTAGTCTGGAAAGCAACAACAAAATAAAAAGCAAAAACATTGGCCACAGCTTAAAGAGAACAACTTTCTAAGAATGGAGGTTTATAAGATTATAGTAAGATAATGAAAAATTCCAGTAGTAAATGTTGGCCATTAAAGCGGTGGTAAATACACACACACACACACACACACTCACACACACACACACACACACACACACACACACACACAAAAAAAAAATTAGGTGAAAACATTACCTTGAGTCCTGGAGGTCCTGGAGGGCCAATCATTCCAGGAATTCCTCTTACACCCTAAAAATTATGATTGACGTAATCTGATTACGTAGTATTCACTGAATTCTACATATTTCATAAATCATTTCTTTGGACAACCTGTTTCTCATTAGGCTTTTTTTTTTTGTAAAAGTAAGGGATCAAATCAGCAACTAAGACCTATGTACATCTATAGCCCTGCTATTATTTGGGTCTGTGGGAGATGCATATGAGCCATGGAGAAGAGCTATGGAAACAGATTGCAGATCCAAGGTTGGCAATATAACTAGTGAGAGAACTAGCTTGTTTTGGTAAGGTAGGAGAATTTAAGCCATCATTTAAAATCAACTGTAGACTATGCATCTGGCATTGGGAATACCTGTGCTAGAGGTGGATAGACAAATTAATATTTTCCCAATGTCTATCCTGCATCCAGACCTATTCACATGTCAGCTTTTCAGTTATCAACACACAAAGCCCACCTCTGATACTGAAAGGACAACTGGATTCCCCAACGATCTTTGCAGCCCACCTCTGATACTGAAAGGACAACTGGATTCCCCAACGATCTTTGCTGCATAAACAACATTCTGAGCTCCTGTGTTCTGGAGGACTTTGCTCAGCTCATGCCAGGTCTACCACTCAGCAGCTGAGAGAACCTGAGAATACTGTAAGGCTCTGAGCCTCATAACGGGACTAACATGAGCATCAGCCGATTGAGGCAGATTTGGGATTCGCATGCAGGGGCACAGGAGCTCAGCCTTGAACATGTGCGGGCAAAGCTTCCTATTAGTGCTTCCCAAGGTGACTTGGGAAGTGAATGAGCTTACCTTTTCTCCTCTATAGATACTCAAATCAGGTGGCTGTACCAACAGAGTGGGCCCAGGCGGACCATGCTGGCCAACTTCACCCTTTAAAAACACCAAGAAGGTAGGAATTTCATTTTAACTTACGCTTTGAAGCCCAGAAAACTTTCACCCACAAATAATATAGTGTTTCCAATCCTGTGTGTATCCTAGGTTGAAAAATAAAAATCATGGAAATTGTATTATGTGATATACAATTATATTTATTGTTTCTTATGAAAAATGGCTTGAAACAAAATTTTAAAATAAATAGGGACAACCTACTAAAGACACTCAGGGTAGTGCTTGGTAGTGTTTATGTGTGGCATATACACACATACATACATGCCTCTTCATATATGACTGAACAGTGTCTTGTTAAATTCAGTTGTAAAATTATAATCAAGATAAAAATTATACATCTGTAATCTAAGCAAATAAGAAGCCAAGGCAGGAGAATTACAAGTTTGAAGCTAGCATGGACTGCCGAGTGTAGGTCTATGTTTCTGATAGGTGGTATTTCTTCATTAAGGATATGACTTCAAGTTTACTGAACATACTGTAACTCAGGATCCAGATTGCTCAGACAAGGGAGGCTACTGAAGAGCTCAGACACTAGGAATATTTAAATGTTTTTTTTTTTTCCCTTTAAATCCTATTAGCTAACAGTATGGATGTATTGACTGCATCATTTTGTAAGTAGATGACTGAGCAAATACACAAATAGCAGAGGGTTGAGCAATATGCCCTGTTAATGATAATCATTCTTATCCTCATAGTTGAAGTCCAAACATAGCCTATACAGACTAACAAAAAGTGAGCATCTTCAAGACGGGGCCACACTATCTTCTCGTACTATAAAACGTAGTGTGTAGTTAGCATAGTCAAATGTATAAAGGCAAGCCCAAAGAATAAAGCATGAAAGATCCACAACATCACCCACAATACTTAGTAACAAACATGAAGGGTGCTGTCTCCGTTTTTATTATCTTATTTATATTTTTAGATAATGTTCAATATAGCCTAATGTGCCTCAAATTTGTTATGCAGTCAAAAAAAAAATAGTCTTGAACTCCTAATCCTCCTATCTCTACCTCACTAATGCCGGGATAAAAGGTATGTACCACCTTGCCCAACTTTTCTAAGAAAGACAGAGGTAGGGGGTTGACCCACTCAAGGACTGGGATTGCAGGCCTGCATCCCCATGTCTGACATCAGTGCTCTTCACGTTCTCTTTTACAAACTTCGTCTCAAGCTCTCTGACTGGCCTTTATGTTTGATATCATATTGTGAACATTTCCTACATCATGAAGTCTTCCTCCATATTTTACACTCCTGTTAAACAACTGTACCATTACTTAATTGCCATCGAACTCCTCCGTGTCAGCAGGGAATAGGTCTATCTTGCTAATGTTAACACTAAAATGGAGTAGATGCTTAAGAGCTGTTTCAACAGTGTCGTGAAAGAGCAGCCTACCTCCTATTGGACATTCAGGTGAAGTCCATATAACCCGCCACCTTAAATCACTGTCCTAGAGTGCCCCGCCCATGAAGCTATTTTCCTAGTAGCTACTTTCCTGGTATTATCTTTTGTCAGAATTGTAATTTTACAGCCAAGGGTAAGATAAGTTAGCAAACAGAAGCTATGAGCTGTGAAGTCGGTCAGCGTCTACACAATGAACACAAATGATCTCAACAGCTTCTATTACTAAAGAAGGCACACATCCTAACATCTGCTCTTCTGTACAAGGAACCCTTACCGGATCTCCCATTTGCCCTTTTATTCCCATGGCAGGATTTCCCTGAAAGGAAAAGAAAATAAATTGAATCGCTTTTTAGTTTTAAAAGGGCAACTACAAGCAATCAAGACTTCTAGCCATGCAACTCACTGCCATGCCCACTCCAAAGAAGATTTGTGACAACCCCAAAAACTTGGCCACAGACCAGAGGCAAAAAGCTTCAAAGGAAGCCAGTCTCTTGGAATTTATTCATTGTTATTCTCTAACTCAGAGGTAGCCCAGATATGTCCTTGTGAACTCGCATGCTAGGTGCCCACCAAGGTATGATTTACTATAAATAAACAAAATTAGACATTGCTCTTTGACCTTTACCAATGTTCCAACATCTTAGCCAAGCCCTGGCTTGGAATTTCATAAAGAATGTTACCCATCCAGACTAATTGCCTCCGGCATTGTTAGGGAGATAGTGAAGGGGGTAAGGCATTGAAGCTTACAGAATGGGAGTTGTTTATCCCAGAGCAAGGTCAAGTAGAATCCTCATTTTCAGCCAGGTAAGGCAGCTGAGCCACTCCTAGGAATTAGCAAGAATGGGACTCCCAGGAAAATGTCTCTGCTAGCCCAGAAGATTAGTATAGTGGACATTTTACTAAGAATGGGCAGGACCTTGAGCCAAGTATGTGTGTGTGTGTGTGTGTGTGTGTGAGAGAGAGAGAGAGAGAGAGAGAGAGAGAGAGAGAGAGAGAGAGAGAGAGAGAGAGTGCAGCAGAGAACATTCGAGATTCGAGATTTGAGATTCGAGCTTCAAGCCTCGTGCAGTCCGCAGCCCCCCGCTACACCCTCCAGTCCCAGAGTACTTGGGCCGGGGGTGGGGTGGGGTTGCAGCACCTGTCCAGAAGAGGTGGCTGCTTTAGACCCAGTGTGTTTCGGGTGGCCTCAGATGTACCCTGACTGCTGAGCTGCCAGATTTTTCATTTCTCTTTTGTAAGGACTGTAAAAGTCTGATGCCATTTTGAGAAATACACTCAGATTCAGCACTTCATTGTGTTGTGTCTGCATGTCATTTCTTCGCCAACACCTTGTCAACCTGACCAGGACCCTGTTTCCCCACGGGTTGAAGGAGACCCAGACTGGCCAGCCTGCAGCAACTCATGAAGGTTTATTTAAGTGGGAAGTCTCCTAAGAGACAATCTGTGACTAAGATTAGGTGTCAGTGACCAGTTATCTTACCCGAAGGCAGGCACTCATGGTGTATTCAGAACTTACCTTCGACCCAGGGCTCCCAGGAGGACCTATGGGTCCCTAAATTAATGGGAAAAAAAATCAACTATAGTCATAGTAATCAGAATGTCTCCCCTGGTCACCCAAGTTTCAACTAGGAAACGCTTTTGATTGTAAGGTTGTTCATGTCGCTGCTCTCTTTCTCATGAGGAAGATAAACATTTGATCTCATGTGAGTAAGGAGAAAAATTGTGGTTACCAGAGCCTGAAATGTTGACTAGAGAGAGGGGGATGAATGAAGAGCTAGCTAATGAGACTGCAGATACAGTTAGTCAAAAAAATTGAGTTCTAGTGGTCTATGGCACAGTGAAGGGACAGTCAACAATTCACATTACAAAATGGCTTGCAAGTATGGTCAATGCTTCCAATACAAAGAAACGATGGGTATTATAGGTGATGGGTGTGCTAACTATCCTACTTTGATCACTGCATATTAAACATATGTGTCCAAATATCATGGTGTACTTCATGTATACATACAATTGTGTGTATATGCAAGTGTGTGTGTGCATACATGGGTGTAGGTGTAGGTGTATGTGTGATACATGTGGAGACCAGGATCTGTTTCAGATGTCATTTCTTGTCTTAGAGACAGTTATCTCCCACTGAAATCTGGGGTTCACTAATTAGGCTAGGTCAGCTTATCAGAGAGCCCCAGGGTTCCACCCATGTCTATTTCCCCAGGACAGGGATTAGAAGCAGGTACTTCTATGCTTGGATCTTTTTCATGTGAGTTCTGGGATAGAACTCAAGTCCTCAGGCTCATGTGGAAAGCTATCTCTTTGGCTCTATGTATATTAGTATGTGTCATTCAAAAACAATAAGGACACACAGAACACTTTCAAACATGGATGGGCTGTCTTTCGGTGTAGATGGTGGCTTCTTCTGGGGAACCTGTCCATCAAGATGGGTTTCTGCCAATAAAGATGGTATCTTAGGGTTTTACTGCTGTGAACAGACACCATGACCAAGGCAAGTCTTATGAAACACAACATTTAATTGGGGCTGGCTTACAGAGGTTCAGAGGTTCAGTCCATAGTCATCAAGACAGGAGCATGGCAGCATCTAGGCAGACATGGTGCAGGAGGAGCTGAGAGTTCTACAGCTTCCTCTGGAAGACTGACTTCCAGGCAGCTAGAATGAGGGTCTTAAAGCCCACACCCACAGTGACACATCTTTTTAAGAAGGCCACACCTTCTAAGAATGCCACTTTCTGAGCCTAGCATATACAAACCATAGCAGGTGGTTCATCAGACTGACTCAAGAACTCAGTTTTTGCTGCACTGTTAGCTATAGAGGGGCAGCATTAGACGCTATACTTACTGCTAGCCCTGGTGCACCCGCATGCCCCATGGGCCCAGTTGATCCTTGTGCACCCCTAGGTCCCTGGAGAGGGAGACGAAGAAAGAGAGATGAGCACACTTCTGTGAAAACCACAATTATTGCTCACAGAAAGAATGGTATGGAAGCCCAAGTAGATAGAAAACCTGTGAAACAGCCAGTGTCCCGTCCCCTCCCCCACCCCTCACATGTATATGGTCACTGAGAGCATCCTTAGCAGTTAGAAGCACCAGGTCAGGAAGGGTGACCCACTTTGGTGTAGGTCACCTTCTGGTCAAGAGAGCAATCAACACCCCACAAACAAATCTTGTAATAATAAAAACCACAAAGAAGAGAACTACATTAGCTCTTCCCAATTTCAACACGACTTTAAGCATATCATACTAGTCTTGGGTAATGTGTATATTTAAAGTCATTTTTAGTTTATCCCTATAACCATTTGCCTGTACATATGTCTGTGTGCCATGTACATACAGAAGCCAGGAGAAAGCATTGAATCCCCTAGACCTAGAGTCACAGACAGTTATGGCCCTCAATGTGGGTGCTGGGAACAAAGACCAGGTCCTCTGCAAGAACAGCAAGTCCTCTTAACCACTGAGCAACCTCGCCTTCTCCCTTATTTAAATACTAACGTATTTAATACTTTTTAAAAATACTCTTGAAATGTGGCCTAGAAGAACAAAGTAAATAAAATTCTGTCCTCAGCTCAGGATCAAGATGATTGAGACTTAAGCAATTTTCCGTCTCTCATAAGCCAGCATCATGGCATACCATGGCTGGCAGATGGTAGGGATGGCTGGGCAATCCTGGAAAGGTGCAGAGAGCAGACCCCCTGCTCTATAGCTCACATCCAATGACTTATGGGTGTAGAGCTCTGCCCTCTTTAGGGTGATCAACTGGCACTTATTTCAGGACTGACATCAAAAGCATCTCATTTATTACATGGAATCACACTTCTGCATCGTTAGGGAACTGACCTGGCAAAGTAACATCATGGGTAGCTGGAAGCCACAGAGCAGAAATGCAGGTTAATCACTGGGAGGCAAAGCCACTTTCATTTTAATCTCATAAACACTGATAAACTAGAAAGGCTAATATGATCATTGAAATACAAACTCCAGGGAGATAAAAGTGGGGCAAAATAACAATAAACAGTTACTAAATTGGCAGGTAAAAATCCTATAGAAATGGCACAAAATTTCGTTTGCTATATTTATGTAGGAGGATATATATATGTATGTATATATATACATACACGTATATATATATTTCTAAAAGTTAATTTCCCATAGGTCTGCAAATGCCTAGCAATGCTAAATGATTATGAGCAGACAATGTGTACGAGGGCGTGGTGTGAGAGGCAGCTTGTCACGTCAGCAGCTGCTTCCTGGTGGGTGACCTGGAGCACCGCCACACATGGGCTCAACATCCTGCTCCCAGTAATATGAAGGTCTTAATTTTTGACAAGCGATTACATTTTTAATCTATGCTACATGGGAGACTTACTGGTAAGCCAGGTGGTCCTGGGTCCCCATGGTCTCCCTGCAACGACATCATTATATTGTTTTACAAGAGAAGGACATTTTTCTAGGACACAGATGACTCAGCGAGAGAGAGAAAAGTGCAACATGACAGATCTGTACTAGCCCAGGCAGGCAGCCTATGCACTTTATCACTATTGAGAAAACAATCACACTCTATGGGCTCTATGGTGGACTACTTTATCTTTCATCTATCTAATGGAGACCAGAACAGCATAGAAGAAAAATGTGGGTTGTATTTCTGCTCATCTTACTGAAGCATCTTGACCTAAAATTCCTGTTTCCTCACATCTAGTGCCTCGCCAGACCTTGCTCTAGAACAATAGTTCTGAACCTGGAGGTCTCCACCCCTTTGGGGGTCACATATCAGCTCTTCCACATATCAGACATTTACATTATTATTCATAAGAGTAGCAGAATTCCAGCTATGAAGTGGCAACAGAATAATTTTATGGTTGAGGGTCACACCAACATGAGGAACTGTATCAAAGGGTCGCAGCATTAGGAAAGCTGAGAATCACTTCTCTAGTGTGACAGGAGGGAGTCACAAGGAGAGTCCCCCCCTGCTAGGGTGTCCAGATCTAACAATCGGCTCTGTGTTGACATTTGATTGCTTTGTATGATGATCAGAGTGTGTATATGCTCTTAGATGCAGGCTCTTTCTAAACACGTTACACTTAAGGTATAATTTAAGATTTTATCACTTTCAGGTATTGTCATTTCTGTGGTATTTGTCTCATCTTGCTGTTCAACCAAAGCCCCCTTATAGTTCTCAGAGCCCTGCTATTCTCAGGTCATTCCATAGCAACAGACTCCCTGGTCCAAATAACAATAATGATGAGCCCAAGGGACCTTGAAATGAATGTGACCTTATAATTCCGAATGTGTAAGAGGAAAGGCAACCTGCAGCCATAGAGATGAAGGCTCGTGCCTTCTTACCAGAGGAGCAGAGCAGAGCCATCTTGTTGTATGAGGTTAATACCAAAATAAAATTAAAAAAAAAAAAAAAAGATCAGTCCATTCAACAATCCTTTGTAAGAAATCCCTGCCTGTGTGTTTCCTACTGGGAAAATGGCTTTGTTAAACCCACAATGGCCGTAACACTCACCTGAATACCTTTGAAGCCACCTGAAATGAACACCGATCTTCCTTTTTCTCCTTTTTCCCCAGGCTGACCCTGAAAAGGAGACATTCACTTAGGAAAAAGATGGACTGCCATTTCAATATTTTCTCTTCTATATGAAATATTCATCACCAGTAAAAAGCACTGTAGCCATTTGGCTGGGATGGACTTCTGGTCTCCTTGATTGTTACTGGCTAGAGGTCCAAGGTTGTCATACACCTCTACTCAGCCATTCAGTTAGGCAGACCACTCAATAATGGTCCGTTACTAATTATGGGACAGAAAGACTATATTTTCCTCATACTATAACACAAGGCATTATTCTTAAAAGTAAGTAATTCTGCCATTTAATTCCTCTGCCCATTTCTGTATTTGTATCCAAAGAAGAGCTTATATGACTTTTCTAAGACCAAATTTCAAACTTTACAGTAGCTTCCCTTTTGTGAAGCTGCTCCGGTTTTGTTTGGTTGGTTCCTTAGCTAGCTGGCTGGTTTTTGAGACAAGGTATCATTATGTAGCAGTGACTAACATGGGATCGGGAATTTAGCTTAGGCTGCTCTGGAGCTCAGAGACCTGCCTGCCTCAGCTTCCCTACAAAGTTCTTGGATTAAAGGGATGTGCCACTATGTTCCCCGACCATTTAGAGCATTTTTAGATGGTAAATGAAATAGCTCAATAAATTCCATTATAATTTTCCTATAGAACAACTTAAAATCCCAGTTAACATCTTACACATATTAACATGCTTGCGTTAGCCCAGAATTTCTACCTTCTTCATATTATCAAGCTCAGTGAAGGAGTGTAAATTTCCAAATTGATTCCACTCACAAAAGGGTTTGACTTAGTTTCGGGGTGGGGAGTCGGGGGGGAGACACTCAGTGACTTCCTGGTAAGTCATATCAACTATGCCCCTGACTCAGCAGCTTTGCTTTCTCAGGCAGCTGTGGCTTCCTCCACATCCAGTCTGTGTGGATTTCAGTCCCACACTGAGTTAGAGCACTTAATGAGTTCAATGGAAATAGACGGAGCAGATGCAAACTTGGAGACATGATCAATGACGAATCATGTCGTGTGTTTCAATGCTTATTGTGACTAAGCACAGCATAAGCCTGCTATAATTGATCATTGCACTTGAACTATTAGCATATATTAATTATGCATAGTAAGGGCTTTGCCTTGCCATTTTCATACATGTACATAATGTATCTTATTCATAGTCACCCAGTTTCTCTTGTCTCCCTCCCACTTCTGCTGATCTCCCCCTTCCCACATAGTGTCCGTCCCCTTTGCTTTTGTATCTTTTTTGTGACCCAGTGAGTTTCAGTAAGCTTGTCTACAGGAACATTAAGTGGGAGTTTGTTGGCAGGAGTGTGACTGTACATCTTTTACTCAGACATGTGTACACACACACACACATGTACACACACATGCACACACACGTACACACAGAGTAAAGTACAGCAAAACACATAGATATGTTGCTTCCTTTTCTCTCAGATATAAACCCAACTGACATTTTTACAAAAATAGCTTCTTGAGAGAGGAAAGGAAATTAGTCTCTGGAGATGGAAGGGAAAGAAACACAAGAGAGGCATTTACGATGTTGCCAGTGAAACTCTGGTAGAGTATGGGTGGAGTTAGAGAAGTCATGGCCACTGGAGCACCTAGGGTGGACTGGCTCAAGCACACAGACACAAAGGCTGTGATGAAGATATTTCTCAATAAACCCAAACATAGAAAGAATGTGATATTTTGTCACAGCATGAAAAAAAGGTTAATTTGGTAGTATATATTCCATGATAGGGGAAAGGAAAATGCCATTCAAAACAGACTGGAGAATTTTTTTTTTTTTGTAACTATACAACTCAACGCTTTGATTTTCAATATTTACAATCACAAAGTACTACATAAATATTTATTCTATTTTTTTTCACTTCATACATTTATAAGTGACAGCAAGTTTTTAACAGACTAACGAAACACTACAAGGTCATAAGACAGTAGTAACTGTCCCCATCCCATCTGTGGTTGAATTGCCTTGGGTAGCTTTAGCATTCAGGACAGTCTCATCTTATAGGCAGGGGGATCAGAAGCGACAAAGGAAACAATGCTGCTTAACAAAAGGACATCCCGACCCTGTGGTCAGCACTACCAGCTATGGTAAAGCTGCTGCTGAGAGCTCCTGCCCTCCGAAATGCCAGAGTTGGTGGAAGGGGGAGGAGCTTCCTCAGTGGGTATTCACCTCACTGCTCTGGAACTTGGAGGAGGGTGTGCTTGACTGAGAACCTTAACACCCAAAGATGAATTTTATGTGATGTGAAGAATGGTGCCAGCCTGGAATTCCTTCTGAGTTCCAAGTTCAGACCAGTTCTCCTTCTGTCCAGAGCATAGGGAAAATGACTGAAGAGAAAATGGACAGCTCTGATAATGCCAGTAAGAAATCTCTTGGGAGGGTTTAAGAAGAAATATTTAAATAGTAAAGGGGGAACAGCTAAAAGACAACAATACATAAAAAGTAACTTGTTTCTTAAGGGAAAGAATATATTTATTTATTTATTTATTTATATTTAATATAAATAATATTTTACAAATTTTATTTCATAAATTCTTATATTTTATAAATAATACATTGTATAGAAGATATATAAAGCATATAAATGATATATAAATAATATAAATAGTAATTTTATTTTTTATTTTAAATTTTCTCAATTTTTATTAGCTCATTGAGAATTTCATACAGTGCATTTTGACTCAGGCCAAATCATGTCTGATTTTTACTCAAGTGAGAGAGCTGGACAGGCAGGTGGTAGGAATAAGGGATGTACCTGGCTGAAGCTATCTTTAAATACAATTTCACCCTGAAGGGTAGGATTGCAAGTTTTGGTACACCATCTCCTCCTTTAACTACCCAAGCTTCGTGCAGGAACTAGAAATGCCTTAATGACGCCAAGTTAGTTCATACCCATCCCGAATGCCACTCGGTGTCTTCCCTCTCCACAGCCTATGATGCCCCTACATGCTCTGGCTATGCCACCCCACTCCCTAAGCCCCCAGTTTCGTTGACTCTGCTGCAGGCAAGGTGCAGCAAGGCCAGCCAGTTCCCGAGTATACCAAGCCAGTTCCTACAACACATAAAGTCTTTTCACTTAGGATCACTCTAGGTTGTGCTAATGGTGTCTTACAGGGGGGCCGCCTGGGCCAGGAGCTCCTCTTTCTCCAGGACAGCCCGGATCACCTCGTGAACCATTGTAGCCATCCATGCCAGGTTTGCCTCTGGGTCCAGGTGGCCCTGGGTGACCCTGGGGAGGACAAAACTGTGAGTGACACTTCTACAAAACAACCCCAACGTTCACCTCAAACTACAGAAACCATGACCCATTTCTTGTTATTTTATGAGATGTACTACCTGGTAAAATTAAAAGTACTACCTGATAAAATTACAACTTTAAAGTGCACTCTGTCCATGGCAAGTTTATTTAACTTGAGCTCTTCTCCTGCTTTGGAGGTGTCTGCTGCATTCTAAAGTTCCCCAAACCCTGCTTTCATCTTTCACTGGGCTTCTGTGCTGCATGACTCTCAAAAAGTTACTCCCAAAGCTGAGGCACACCAGAAAATGAGGCTTCTCTTATAGGCATACATCTCATTCCAGAGCACTGCGCATGACCTAATAGGTATATCTAGCATCTATTTTGGATTTGATTTCTTCTTTGTTAATTTGTTTGAAGACTTTGCTCTTCATGGAAAATGTTTTGGTTTGAGAGTTATTGCACAAGATTGAAGAATAAGCACTCTTGAATGATTTTTACAAAATTTAAGAGTAAGAACTAACCACACATATTTTTTGAACATCTGATTTTCAGGGACTTTGTTTATGATGGTGTTTGTTTTCTTTTTTTTCTTTTAAGACAGGCTCTCATTATGTAAACCATCCGATGGCCTCAAATGCATAATCCCTCTGTCTCAGCCTCCCAAGTACTCAGATGGTGTGTGTGTACCACTGCACAGTCACTCCCAGTGACTGGGTCTTCCTTTCTTAAAACAATGGAGCAAAGTGAGAGGACACTTACAGGTACACCATCCACGCCTGGAAATCCAGGGACACCAGTTGGACCCTAATTCCAAAATACAAAACAAAGTTGTAAACATGACTAATTGTTAGAGAGGCAAGTCTATTTACTTAAAACTATAAACAGTGATTCCAAATGAAAAGCCCTTAACAGTCACTGTCACGTGTTGCGCACTGATTGGTCAAGACCTCAACGTTTAAGGAGCATCCTTTCACCTTCTGTTTTACGGACCTAGGAAGGAAACTTGGCAGAACCAACCCAAATTAAATATTTGGCATGCTGACAAACTCCAGCCCTCAAAACCCTTCCCAGGACACCAGAACCTTAATGTGAACAGCAGCAACTGACAGTGCCACATTCTGGCATATACAGAGTTACGATATAATTTCATATTTTCACCAACAGGAAATAAGCCATGGTTTGACACACGGAGTGGCATATTCCATGGTACTTTCTCAAGACATAAGTGTGGGTTAAGAAATTAACACAGGACGATCTCTAAGATATATGGTTGACTGAGAAATGAAAGGTTCGGCCTGGCACACATAATGCTTCCTTTGCGTTGTTCGGAAAGCAGATGAACAACAACAGTCTTCCCTGGGCACATTTAGAGATTAAAGAAATGTTCTAGAAGGACCTGCTCCTTGGAAGAGGGGCTGAGAAAAAAGCCGGTTACCACATTCCTATGTCTTGGTTTTTGACCATGTGCAGTTGTGCAGTATTCTTGAGCCATTATAAACACATGGCTGGAATAATTTGTCCTTTACTGAGATAATGTACTTTTCCTTCCCAGAATCCCCACCCACAATGAAGCACCAGGCTTGGGGCATGCAGCTTCACAAATCTGCCCACTGCCTTAAATTATTCAGAAGAGCAACTTTCTACCTTCCTCTTCTCTACGCATGCTTCTAACACTTTGGACTTCCCCAAATTTTCCTGCCTGTCTTGTGGCTGCTTGTCTGCCACATGTCTCACCTCTATGTCCCCATGCCTCTGTGACTCCAGGCCACCTTAGCTTTGAGCGTTTTCCTCTTCTTTCTCTCTTTGACTCCTTAAGGTGGCTGCAGAGATTTACAGCTTGCCTATCCAGAGCCAAAGTTTTCCTTCAGTTACCAATATTATCCTCAGACGTTTAAACAAGCCAGCAAATAGACAAGCCCTGAGCACTGGAGACTGATTAGATGCTAACGGGCTCACTCACCTTATCTCCTTTCTCTCCTGGTGGTCCAGGCAGGCCACTGGCACCTCTCTGTCCTTTTTCTCCTGGAATCCCAATGGGCCCTGGATGTCCCAAGGGCCCTATTGGTCCCTGTGGTCCCAGTGGTCCTGGGTAACCCTGAAATGGAAAGGAGAGCCAAAGAAGATGTAAATAGTGTTTGCTAACACAGGCACGTCCGTCCCTGTGAGTATAGAAAAATCAGAACATGAAAGTTGAGCAAATTCTAATAGAAACACAAACATCAGTTAATACAAGTAGTGTGTATATAGCATTGCCTTTTCAAGCTGATTTTTAAGTTCTGTGATACATGTCCATTATTGTGTGTGTGCACATAAATATATGTGTGTGTATGCATTCATGTGTGTATGTGTGTGTGTGTACATGTATGCATGTGTGCATATGTGTGTGTTTGTGTATAAGGGGGCTATATATGTTTGCAGATATGGGTTGATTAAAACTCAGTTATTTTCCCACTGCCAATTGCATTTGTAGGTCTTTAGATGGCTTATGAATCATAGAACTAAAAATATCAAACTCTTGCTGCTACCATGTGAGGAACAGAGCTAACTATGAATGAAGGAGAAAGTGCCTGGTATACTTGAAAGGGACAATGACTTTTATGTCCTGTTGTCGCCCTCCACCAATGCCCTTGTACAGTTAGTGATTTTGAACTTAGAAAAACAATTCTATCAAAATATAATTTTGATTTGCAGAAATTCAATCATTGATTTCTTTATAAGATTATCAACCTATGGCAACAAAGAAGCTATTTGAATGGACTCAGAAATGTAGCATCAGCTTGTCCAAATGACACTGTGTCTCAACATTCTATCCACAAGGTAGCAAATAGCTTGTTTTGCCACCATATAGTACACTGTGTTATCTTTCATTAGAATTTGGAGACACTCCTCAAATTCATTCGAAGTTGGGCTATGGGGTTTTGTGATTCTTCAATTTTTTAAAAATTCGTTAAGAAAAAATATTTTAGAGCTTCTCACCCCCAACCTCACTCCTAACTTCATCTTTTAAAAATGAACATCTTAGCTGGGCGGTGGTGGCACACACCTTTAATCTCAGCAATTGGGAGGCAGAGGCAGGTGGATCTCAGTGAGTCTGAGACCAGCCTGGTCTACAGAGTGAGTTCTAGGACAGCCAGAGCTACATAGTAAAACCCTGTCTCAAGAAAGAAAGAAACGAACAAATATTTAAAAATAGTTTTATTACTGTGTGTGTGTGTGTGTGTGTGTGTGTGTGTGTGTGTGTGTGTGTGTGTACAACATACATGCCCCAGGGATGTGTGTTGAGGTTGGAGCCAGTTCCCCCATCCTACCATGCAGGTCCCTGGGATAGAACTCAGGTCATCAGGCTTGACAGTAAATGACTTAACACTGAGCCATCTTGCTGCCCTGTAACTGCATTCGATGATCAGATATGTCTTGCTATAAGGACAGAAAAGTTTGATAAATTTCAGCAGCTACCTGCTAAGATACTATCTCTTAGATTTCTAGAACAAATGCAGGGTGGTCTCATAGATATACAGCATTCTGGGAAAAATATTTCTTGCAGAGTCCTATATGTATAAAACTCTGAAGAACCCCAAATCAAGGTGTTGGCCCATTCATTCTGGGTACCTCGTCTGTGTGATCCCGTGAAGGAGGTATCTTGTGCTGGCAATGGGGTGAGGGTGCTTCTGATAACCAGATGTTCTCCTAAAAGCAGGACATTAGCCAGGTCCTCCCACCAGACTAGCACATCTGCCTGAATACCTTACATATTCACACAGGAGAGCACACCAGTGGGACCCAACCATTACCACACTTGAACCCTGCTTAGCTAGAGATGGTAACTTAGGCAGACCCAGCTAAGCAGAGGGAGATGATGTAAAGGATGAACTGGGACCTGGGGAAAGAGCCACTCGCAACAATACAAGATGATTCAATACAGTATCACTTGGAAATGCAGGAAAAAAACATAGTCTTACAAAAATCCAGGAGCCTGAGACAGGATGAACACATTGTGTGACTTCTAACAAGGAAGTACAATTTACACCCACCCACCCACCTGAGGTAATAAGTATCAGAGAAAACATAGAAGGCAAGCAACCAGGAAGGTGGTAGAGGGAGAGAGAGGGAGGGAGGGAGGGAGGGAGGGAGGGAGGGAGGGAGGGAGGGAGGGAACAGCCAGTGATACGGGCAAGAAAGGCAGCCTAGGAAGAAAAGGAAGTCATCCATCCTTGGTCAACAGCTAGAGGAAGGCACTGCTCAGTCCCCCAGCCTTGGGCTGAAAGAACAAGGGTATAAGTCAACTCTGAGGCTGCGGTGTTGACAGAGAGATGAGGGTGTGAGCAGCTAAACTCCCTTGAGCAAAAGTGAGCCTGCAGTGAGGGTCTGAGGAGAATGTGCCACACTGATGGCATTTGCAAACAGCCATTGGAGAGAGCAACAAAGATGAACTCTGGCTGACAGGGAACATGAGGAAAACAATGATTACGGTCCCAGGCAGAATGTTCTGAAAGCTCAAGGCCACACTTACTAGCCGGGTGTCCTTGAGTACATTTTTTTCTTCTAAAAATATCCCACTAGCATATGTTAATTATATATAATCTTGGGCTTCATTATGACCTTTCTGGACTACATCCCTAACCTCTCTCATGCTTGGTATCTTTGTCAACAGCTTAGGGCCAAAAAAAATAAAACTCGTAAAGCTGTTTAAGAGAGCACCTGTTGTGATAAATGTTAAATGGTAAATACTAGAGTTATTATGCACTATTGTGACAAATGTGTAAATGACAAAAGCAAGTCACAGAACAGTATGTCACATGCTCCCAAGCCTGAAGAAACAGGACAGAGCTCTGTGGCTGGCTATCTGTTTACACGTGGAGACTTCTAGAAGGGTGTGCAAGCATGAGGGGAGGGAAAATACAAGCCAGGACCATGTCACACTCCCCTCCCGGTACATCCTATAATCAGCCACCGTGACCTTTGTAATAAAGATAAATTACCATTTCTGTGCCACTGTGAAGCCACCGACTCCACAGCATTGCTGAGAACCTTTACCATCTACCCGGATGGTGCCATTGAAAACTGTTCTTTGTGCATTTTCCTTTTCTGCATCTTTTCCATCCTCGACATAATGGCTACAGTTAGTTAAGAATTAGAAAAGCTTGGAATTTTTAAGAATTCTGATTGTGAGTGTGTGAGTATGTGTGTGAGAGAGAGTGGGTGTGAGTGAGTGTGTGTGTGTATGTGTGTGTGGTGTGTGTGTAACTGTGTGTGTGAGCATGTGTGTGACTGTATGTGTGTGAGTGTGTGTGTGTGGGTGTGTGTGTGAGTGTATGTGTGAGTATGTGTGTGAGTATATATGTGTGAGTGGGTGTGAGTGGGTGTGTATGAGTGGGTGTACATGAGTGAGTATGTGAGTATGTGTGAGTGAGTGTGTGAGTGTGTATGTGTGTGTGATGTGTGTAACTGTATGTGGGTGAGTGTGTGTGTGAGTGTGTGTGTGTGTGTGTGTGTGTGTGTGTGTGTAACCAGGTAGCATTAATAGAGCAGAGCAGTGAGACTCTGGGAACATGAGGAAGGTAGATCAATTCGCAATAGATAGCACGTACATTCTAGACCACAGCCTGAAAGGACCTTCTTAGCCAAAGCCAATTAATCTAATAGCTAATCTTAACCTTTTAAATAAGATTAGTTAACAGACATTTAAAAGTTCTCTTTTTCTCCTAAATATGAATATCTGAAAACAATTGCTATTTTAGTAAGCTTGGAAGTATCTTTTCATCCTGCGAGCGATTTGTACACCACCTCCCCAAATGATCTCCTTTGAATACAGTACTTCTACAGCAATGTGCTATTGAGAACACAGCAAGATGAACTCTCATATAAAAGAGAAACTAAGAAAGACGGCCAATTAAGTGGCCATAAATCTCTTTAATGCCTTTCATTTCAAACATGCAATCCCGAATCCAGTAAGCTAATGGGACTTTGCAGAGGAAAAAAAAAGGGGAGAGTGGGGGAGTGGAAATGTTTAACACCATGGTAAGCCTGATGGAATTCCATTTAGTATGCGATGGGAATGGGTCCACATTAGAGAGAGAACCATAAAAATACTTTGAAAACAAACAGCAGAGCAGAAAATAGCTGTTCGCATTGCCGAAGGAAAGCAAGTCTCCCTCCAAGGTCCCCTCCCCTGACCTAGCATGCACACCAACTTCTGGCCATTTCTGGGAAGCTCTTCTTTGCAAAGCTCTGAGCACGCGCTGCCTTTACTCACTGATGAGGGCCCTCCGTTCCTGCCCTGGGCTGACTGGTTCTCAAAGTTCCCACGGAAAGACCACCTGCCCTTGACCTCCTGCCCTTGCCCTTGAGAATAAAATGTCTTTCCAAGGTGCCAGAGAACACATCTCACCCGTCTCCACCAACCTCTTACCTGTGCTCTCGCCCTAACCCTACACTCACTAAACCGGGACCTCCTGGGAGACAGAACGTAGGTGTCCAAGGCCACGCTGGCAAGAAAGATGGACTGGCCAGCCTTTTGTTACTACAGTTAAACAACCCAGAGGCAGAGTGATTTATAAAGAAAAAAGGAACTTAATGGTAGAGCACACACCTGGTGTACATGAGGTTTAATCTCCAGTATCACAAAAAACAAACAAACAACAAACAAACAAACACCAAAAAGGCAAAACAAACAAAGATAAAACAAAGGACAGAAAATTTTATTTGGGCTCATAGTTATGCAAGTACAAGCAAAGTATAAATGCCAGGGTACAGGCTCTGGCCAGAGGCCAGGAAGCTATACCACACAGTGATGAGAGAAAGAGAGGGGGAGGGGCTAGCTTCTTCCCCATCCTTAATTAGCCATCGGAATCAATCCCACGATGATACTCTAATACTCTAATCTATGTACTTCACAGAGGCCCCACCTCTAAGTATTACAGTAATTGTACATTTCTTGATACCCCTTAATACCACTAACACATGACTTTGGGGACTGAGCCCCTGCATGAGTTTGTGGGAGACAAAACACACTCAGACCATAACTGCAGAGGACAAAAATGGTTTCACAAAATGAGATGAGCCCTGCCCCACCTCAAGGTAAGATGGGTGCAAATGTTTCCTTGAAGCCTCAAACCACCATCCTTAGGACACTGGCTTCCAGGACATCTGTAGAGCACCGAGAGACCCTTCTGTGGAATTCTATATGCTAGAGTGCCACGCCACCTGCTGAGCAGCGAGCCAACCTGCAAGCCTGCTGGAGTCTTAAAACTGTTGGATAGGATGCTGTTAGGCCTTGATAACAATCTCCCTGAACAGCAGCTTTGTAAGTGGAAAACTCATAAAATTTGGAATGTCTCCCTTTGAAGACTATGAACTTTATGGCTTCATTTTAGTGCTTTTTAATATTATTAGTTATTTTGTTCCATGATTAAAACATTTTAAAAGAAGCACATAAAACCTTGGGTGACTGTACCAAATCTATCTAAAAGCTGCTCACAAAACACCCCCTCAAATGTTAGTCTTTGAATTGATGGTCTGCCAGTTCACTCAATTAGAATAAATAATTTATCTGCGGTAATACAGAAAGAATTTCTATGTTCATTAAATCCGTTCACATAAAAATGGGATCAGGGGAAATTTTTTCCTTAAAGTAACTATTTAGGTTTGCTTATCTCTAAGGCGATCATTGAATAGACAGAGAGAAAAATAACAGCCCATGAAAGTTATTTTTCAAAACTAGAAAACCAATCATCACAAGACTTTTCATCTATCTATCTAGCTATCTATATATATATACATATATATATATACATATGTATATGTATATATATATTTTCTCTATCTATCTGTATCTGAATCTTTATCTTTATCTCTTTCTATGTATACCAGAGTCTAAGCTTTAATCCCCGCTCACCAACCATGACAAGATTAAACTCGGTTCCACGTGGAGACCTTCAACTCAGTTTCAGATTGAACAGCTGTGGTTTATATTTACTGATATTCTATGGACAAAATTGTGTGGTTTGTGACTCTCACTATAAGACAGTGAAGTCACTGGATGCAGAATCGAAGGACAACCAGTTTGACCCCTGGGCGAGTTGGGTGTGCCATGTGAAATCACCAGGTCACCTCTTTCCCTCTACTCCAGAGCCAAGCTGACACTGGTCAGCAGATGGGTTCTCAGCACAGGCTCCTGGCTCAGCTGAACCAAGGAGGGAGACCAGAGTGGGCACGGCATCACTCAGAGCTCAGGACATTTTTAAAGACTCTGTCTCTGATTAAGTTAGGATAAGTTAGGAGTAAGAAAATCGTGTATGTTTTACAAAATAGAAGAAACCAGAAGATACAAAATTATACTTTTTTTAAGGAACACAAGTCAAAATTTCAAGTTAGGCTCTTTGGCTGCCACTGATCTGGCTTCTCTGGGATGTGAACCCGTGAGGAATGATCAAAACAACGCGGGCTAAGGAGATGGCTCGACTTGTCAAGTCCTTACTGTGCCAGCATGGTGACCCGTTAAGCTCCAGAACTGAGGGGGGAAGTTTGGAGTTCCTAGAGTTGGGGAGGTGGATACAGGCAGATCCCTCGCTTACTTGATGAGATCCAGGCCAATTAAGAGACCTTATATAAAACAGGTGAAAGAGCTTCAGAGATTGGCTTCTGCCTTCTACATATACACACATGCATGCACGCACGCACGCACGCACGCACACAATGAGGGGATCTTTCCATGGGAACTTTGAGAGACTGTCAACCAAGGCCAGAATGGAGGAACCTGGTGTGTGTGTGTGTGTGTGTGTGTGTGTGTGTGTGTGTGTGTGTGTGTCCAGTTTCCTTCCATGACCTTTCCATGGTTTTTTTCTCAGCAAAACATCTAATCAATGTAAAAAAAACAAGTGAATGAAGTAACAGATAAAACATTTTCAGTAGCCAGTGGATTGTAAGACCATGACATTGCCTATCAAACTATCACAGGAGGGAGAAAGGGGTTTAAATGAACCTTAAACTTGGTTACATATCGACGACCCTACATGACTACCTCATGGCCATCGTCAGTAACACTGAAAGCTGGGCAACCTTGTCCTCACACTAATAGATGAGAAAATTGCCTCAGGATCACAACTTACTCAAGAAAACATCCTTGCTACCTTGAATCCCTACCTGTATGATCAGCCTCTCTCCAGACCCCTCTCCCACCCGCTACTTTACTGGCATAGTGTAGGGTCTCACTGACTCCTATATTGTCTGCGGTGAGGTTTCCAGTTTTTCTCTTCCTCTTCCTCTCCCTTTTCCTCCTCTTCCTCCTTCTCCACCTCATCATTTACTTCAGCAGCAGCAGCAGCAGCAGCAGCAGCAGCAGCAGCAGCAGCAGCAGCAGCAGCAGCAGCAGGTTTTGAACACAGTCTCACTCTGCAGCCCAGGCTTGCTCTGTTTGGACACCTACCGTATGTCTAGCTCATTGCCATCCACGGCAAAACCCCGAGTCATGGTCACACCATTTGTAGCAGACTATCCAGCTGTCAGTCTCCCTTACTCCCTTGACCCCAGTTTTCTCCCTCAACATGGCTGTTAGCTCCCTCCAGCCTGCCTTCCCTCATTGGCTAATCTCTGATGATGGCACATTGTGCCCCCCCACCCCAACCCACCAGTCCCTGTGGCCCCTGTATTCATGCACCATTCACACTTGTATCCCAGAAATGACAATAGCCTTTCTTCATCTGTCACTTAAATCCTGCTATCCACCCATCAACATGATGGCAGCGACATCAATAACCAAGCCATGTGCTCTAGGCTCTTCATCTGCTCTAAGCCCAATATGGTGTCTGCTTTCTTCTCATGGGCTCTTTACAACAATAGGAAGCAGGAAGCCACCCTTGCATGCTTCCTCGTTCTCCAAGGAGAACTCTCTCAGCCTCGGAGCGATGAAGGATTGTGCTTGAGGCCACACTGACAAGACCTGGGGAGCAGAGGTCTGAACTCAGACCCTCTCATCTCAAGGTGTCTGCTTCGTTTGCCATTCCAGACCGCACGAACCTCACTGCCCTCAAAACCATCATTTTTTACCTCAAAATAACAGCCAAAGCAATTCACTACCTTCATCTCATTGATGTTGTGTGCTTCTGACTTAATGTCTGCTTAAGATAATACCCTTTAGAATGTCTTTGGGATCAGAGATCCATCCCCAGCACCTTGCCCACTGTCTCGCACGATACACATTTTAAGTGTGTTCTTATGGTTAATGAATACTTCTGAAACTAAAATGAACAGGTAAACATTGTGTCAAGACACCTCTCCATTTGCTGTTTCTATTTATTTTGATGTTATGGATCCCTTTAAAGTCCCTCTTCTTTTTAATGCTGAGGTGTAATTCAGAAAATCTGCCACTAGGTGTCACTGTAATATAACAAAACCCTCACCCGGGGCAACATGGGAAGCTGGAGTCCTCTGGGTACACAGCACCTTCAGAATTCCCTCCCC
>NW_022196896.1:108111019-108118936 GCF_008632895.1 Mastomys coucha
CCCCCCCCCCGCCCCATATTGTTGGAGGAGGGAGGAGTCTGGACATCAGGAAGTGTTTTAAAATCAATGAATGGGAAGATGGTGAATGGTCCGGGTATCCTGGAGTGCAGTAGCCAAGAAAGTTCTTGCACCCTAAGATAACCTCGCCTGCTAACAACGAGTGTGGGGGGTGCACTAATCAGCCTGCCTTGGGGAGCACTAGGGACTTTAGCTATACTCTCAAGAGGCAGTATGCAGGTACAGTAGGAAAACCCTGCACAGAGAACCAAAGGAGAAAGCTTAGCCATTTGGACAACAAGGTCACCTCTTCGACCACTCTCTAAGGAACAGTTCTCCCATTTTGTGTTGGGGACAGACTGACATTATCTATGTGCTGTGGAGACCTAGGACCAGGTCGGGTTCTGTGCGTGCTGCTCCTAATAACGCCCTATCTTCCCCATATTCTCGCATCCAGCGTCCCAATCCCCACTGTACTTAGAAGATGGCTGGAGATGATTAGGACCTTCTCCTGGGTTCACTTATTGTGAGGTGCCCAAGGGCAGTTCTAACTGCCCTCCCGCATCTGCTTCCCTAATGGAAGAATGAGATTCAACACCACAGAGAATAAGCCATGTGAAGGAAGCTGGGGTAATGCATCTAGGACCAGGGCAGGAACCACGGAGGTTGGAGCAGATTCTCCAGCTGCATCCTGGCAGTGCCAACCCCTTGCCTTTGAACAGCTGGTCTCAAGCGTTTGCTGATGCATACACTTCTGTTGCCGAAAGCCAGTAAGCATGTGCTAATTTGTCACAGAAGCTGTGGGTGTTAATGTGACTTTTCCTCCAGGCTGGGGCTGGCTGCCCTCCAACTCCAGCAGGTCCAAACTCAAGGGCATATCCAGAACCCTATATCTGTCGCCCACATGCTTCTGTGCAAGGCCAGGCCAGGCCACCAACTTACCCACCCAGGGAGCTGCAAGGGCCTTTGCTGTATCCTCTTTCCAATAAGACACCCTCAAGCACCCAGGAATAGTGGCTGGAGGGTGGGTCTTCTCAGTTTCTCCTAAGGATGGTGAAACTCCCCAGCCATGGGGACTTTCTTCTGATCACACAGTCTTGCCCATTGCCTGGCAAGTATTTGCTGGTTATTTGACCAACAAATGGGAAAGTATTACTATTAATTGTAGATAAGACAGCACACCAAAGTGACAAAATAATCACTTGAACTGCACGTAGAGGCTACCTGAAGCCTACTAGAAATCCCTGCACTGAAGGAGATGAAGAACATAAGCAGAAACATGAAACCCACCACCAAACACACACTACACCTGAGTCCCAGGAAAAGTCTTGTTAGGTTAGAACCATGTCTACACTTGATATGATGGGAAAGGTGACACACTGTAGAGTGTGGGAGGCAACTATTGTTTCCTTCTTCCATAGACACAAATGCTAGAAGTTAAGAAGATTTTGCCCAGCGTGCAAAATTGATGTGGATTACTTGCAGCAATTCTTCAGATAGATGCCAACGACTGGTTGCTGCAGTCACCTTTATAGGTAGACCAGAGCTTTGCTAAAAAACGGACCGCCCCTCAAAACCCTTCTGAGAAACACTCAACCCTGAGACACAGCAAATTCCAACCTGGAAAGATGGCCATTCAGCTTCCACAACTGTTCTGGTGTTCAACACCCAGGTTACCATTTCTGAAATAAACACTTGAGCAACCTCAGCCAACACTGTAACTTGTAGCCTGGCAGCCTGGAATCCACCAGAAAACACACGCATTAGCAGAACACTAACACTAGGGCACTAAGGCACTAGTTTCAAAAAGATTCTGGATTTCCCTGCTTTTGCAGGACAAAGGCGTGAGATCCATGAATGAACCTCATGTTTATTGATGAGAATGGTCCCAGCCATCTGACCTCAGGTTACCTGCTGTCCCCTAAAAGCACATGCATCAGATAGATCACTGATCAGAGAATTTTCTAGTAATGAGACATGGAGTCCTTGGAGGAACCAGATGTGACGGGGCAAGGAAGCAGTTCCAAAGCCAAGGAATGGATGACAGACTGGTTTTATCCACCTTCAGCTGTCAGTGGGTGGTATTTCGATGAAAGAGAACATTATTGACTACTGAGAAATTGGAGTCATAAAATTACTAAGTGGGACCATTTGTCGGGCTGAAGTTAGCATCCTGAATGCAGCTGTGTGAGTGAAAAAAGAGTCTGACAGTTAGAACTGTGCATGCAAATAAGTTAATGGCATGAGAAATCCTAAGAATAATTGAAATTCCCCCAAGGAAATTCTATGTTTTAATCACAGGGTGCAGGCTGATAAACGTATAAGAGGTAGGTGAGTGAGGGCATAGGACTGTATTGTACTGACTGTATTCAGTGATTCGCAATCCCAAAGGAAAGAGAGACTCACTAATATTTGATCTGGGTTTCAAACTAGAAACTTGAAGATGGAATGAGTTTAAAGCCATTTACCCCCTGTTCCTTTCTCTCCTAGATTGAGCTTGAGTCTGCAAGCCAGCCATCAAGGGGATACTCCCTTCTCCAGCCGAGACTCCAACACCACTGGTCTGAAAAATTCCTGGTACCACAGTGGTCAGAGTTGACTTGCTGCATAGATGCTCATCTCTGGACACACTTGAAGGTAACAGGGATTTGAACTATGAGAGCTTACTCCTTCCTAGCAGTGCCAGTGTGAGATAGGAAGTCTAGGAGCAGAGGAGAGACTCACTGTTAACTGTGTTCCTCTCTCTTGGAAACAGTCTCCTTATGGATCTACAGTAGCCACAGCAAAGGCTTCTGAATTCTCTGTAGGCTAGAGTCTGGGTTTTAATCTATTGATTGATGCATGCAGACTACCTACTTCCTCAACTCAGTATGATGATACACACCTATTCCAAAGGGGAAACCAATGATCAACAACTTATCCTTCTAAGGTGTGCACTGTGAATCAAGGGGCTCTTTACATGACTCATCACAAGTATATACTTAGGATCTAATGATGGAGTTTAGGTACAGCCATACTCAAACTAATGGAGAAAGGATGCTGGACCACTGCATGCATCTGTTCCTGCTTTACCTCCCTATAGAGCTCCAGACTCAGATAAGAGCTAATCCCAGCTGTTAACGAGAAGCCAGCTTTGCTTGTAAAGAACTGATTTAGCCCACTGGACAGGTGGATACTGCTTCTCCTAGAGCCATAGTTTTGAGGTGAAAATCTAAGTGCTTGGTACAGGTTCTTCACCAAGAATGGGGAAGGGTTCATGATGCCACCACGGCTCCTCTGTAAGGAACTCGTGGCAACTGATGGTTGCTAGAGAGGTGTCACTTTCTTCTGAGCTATATCCACAGATGAGGTGGCATTGCGTTAGTAACAGCCTTCCACACATGCTCATACAAGCAAACCTACATAAATGCAATGAGTTGCACATGTCACACACTCATGGAGTTGGGGGGAGATGAGAGGGTGGGGGAGAAGAAAGATCAAAGTAGAAAGGAGACTTGCTAAAAAGAAGAAAGTTTTCAGTTAGGGGCGTGGGGAATGGCAGTTGGTCACAGTTATTTAAAATGACCAGAATTTGTTTTGTATTATCAAGTAATAAAAAGGACCAACTTTTTTCTTCGGGATACCAGCTTTCTCCTAAATGGGCTGAGTAGCCTCAGGGAGACATCTCCAGCCCCTGGAATTCAGTGTCAGCTCATTACTATTCAGCTGTCCACCTGGAGCTTCCACTAGATTGAGAGCAAGGCTGGATGCTAAGGACCGAGAACCTATATCTCCACCTCCTCCCAGGGACATACTGTCTTCCTCCCACATTCTCTGCTAGAAAATGTCACCCCCACCTGCAGCCCTCACAGGGAGATCACAGTCATCAGGAAAGGTGGGGGGGGGTTGCTGGGGCTGCACACACAGTCCCTTTGGCCACCCAGTACCAGGGACACACACATAGTAGAGAGGAGCTCAGCCTCGGGAACTCTGGCAATCCACAGACAGCCTTGGAGGCCAAAAGGCACACTCTGTACAGAGTCATTGGCTTGGGATCATGGAGCTCAAGAAAAGGAAGCAGGATCCAGGTAGCAAATATAGAGGGCTTGATCTCAGGAAGGGTTCTCTTGATCTCACAGAGTGACAGTAGACCCAGGTGTTGGAACCTACATGTAATAACCTTTCCATACCTGTGGAGCAAGTCCTGGAGATGAGGCCAGGCACCTGGATGTGGTTGCTGGCTCTGATTTGGGCTCCCTACACCATCAGATGGAAACACAAATAATTACACCCACCCCATGGAGCTATAGAGATCAGAATAGGCCTTTTCTATTCTGTTGATGTTAGATATCAGTAGCTCCTTGCACCCAGCTTCGACTATGGCTGTCTCCACAGTCAAGAGTCCCTAGAAAGATGGGCGAAACAAAAAGATCCCCAGCAAGAAAATGCAGAATTAAGGGGACTGATATTTCTAAAGACACATGGATACAGCAATAAAACTGTGAAGTGGGAAGAAGGAAATGTTTTGCCCTGAAGCCGACGACCAGTTAAGTCTGCACTTTGAGGGTCATGTCTAGCCCTTGGGGTTGATATGGACATTGTTTGGACTGAATGTTTCTTTAAGTTCCCTACTCATGTGTTGAAATTCCAAGCTTCAGTGGGTCAAGAGTAGGAGATGGGTCCCCAAGAGTAGGAGATGGGTCCCCAAGAGTTGTAAATGGGTCTCCAAGAGTAGGAGATGGGTCTCCAAGAGTAGGAGATGTGTCCCAAGAGTAGGAGATGGGTCTCCAAGAGTAGGAGATGGGTCTCCAAGAGTAGGAGATGGGTCTCCAAGAGTAGGAGATGGGGTTTCCAAGAGTAGGAGGTGGGGTGCCTGGGAGATGACTTAATCATCACCATAGAGCCCTTTTGAGAAGATCCTAGAGAGTTTTTCTCTTTCTTTCCACCCCTGAAGGGCACCACTCTCAAGCTAGGAAATAGCTCTCACTAGCCACAGGGTTTGTGATCACCTTGAACTTGGCTTTTCAGCCTTCAGAACTCTGAGAAACAGATTTAAGTTAATCCAGACCCTGCACTACCTGGTTTTGTGTGTAAGCCTGCTACAAACTAGGGTCATGAGATGAAGGAGCTTCAGTTAAGAAATGCCTCCATGAGATCCAGCTGTAAGGCATTTTATTTCAATTAATGATCAATGGTAGATGGCTAAGCCCATTGTGGCTGGTAGTCACATGTGGGTTGTATAAGAAAACAGGATGAGCCTTCTGGTCTGTCTGGGCCAGCCAGTGCCCTGAGCAGACCTTGGGCACAAACTCTGCAGCCAGTCCCAAAACCCCCAGGGAAAGCTCCACTCCCAGGTGCTCTAACAAGCCCAGGAACCCAGGATCCCAGGACCACAGCATCACAGAGACAGCTTGACTCTGAGGAGTTCTAACAAACCAGGATCATAGGAAGGACAGGCTCCAGTCAGCTTTAGCAAGGGCAGGTAGCACTAGAGATAACTAGATGGTTCAGTGCAAGCATAAGAATATAAGCAACACAAACCAAGGTTACTTGGCATCATCAGAACCCAATTCTCCTACCATAGCAAGTCCTGGACACACCATCACAACAGAAAAGCAAGATTCAGATATAAAATCACTTCTTATAATGATGACACAGGATTTTAAGAAAGACATAAATAGCACCCTCAAAGAAATACAGGAGAACACAGGTAAATAGCTAGAAGCCCTTCAAAAGGAAACACAAAAATCCCTTAAAGAACTACAGGAAAACACAATCAAACAGGTGAAGGAAATGAACAAAACCATCCAGAATCTAAAAATGGAAATAGAAACAGTAAAGAAATCAGAAAGAGAGACAACCTTGGAAATAGAAAACCTAGGAAAGAAATCAGGAGTTGTAGATGCAAGCATCACCAACAGAATACAAGAGATAGAAGAGAGAATCTCACCGGGAGGTGGTGGCGCACACCTTTAATCCCAACACTTGGGAGGCAGAGGCAGGTGGATTTCTGAGTTCGAGGCCATCCTGGTCTACAGAGTGAGTTCCAGGACAGCCAGGGCTATACAGAGAAACCCTTTCTCAAAAAAACAAAAAAACAAAAAAACAAAAAAACAAAAAAAACAAAAAAAATAAGAAAAGAAAAGAAAAGAAAGAGATGCCCATGAATATACAAGAAGCCTACAGAACTCCAAATAGACTGGACCAGGCTCTTTTCTCTGCTTCACACAGTCTCAATTCATGGCAGCCCTCTCTAAGAACATGGACAGTTTATAACAGCTAAGCACTGCAGGCACACAGATCATGCGGAGGATCAGAGTCTACGGAAGGTTAAATATTCAGAAAGATTTGAACCCCAGGCAGGCTGTCAGTCTTGACCTCTGTGTCACTCACCCGAGATCCCTTCTCAGGAAAACACTGGCAGACAGAGCAGTTTCTTCCTCCACAGGGGCTGCTGTATTTCTTGCCGCCCTGGAAAACGAAGCCGCTAGTTCAGTATATTAAGCCTCAGGACTTAGTCGAGTTCATGGAATGTACAATAGAACAAGCCCAACACATTCAAATCCCACGGAACACTTTTTACCTTAGATCCAGGAAAAACAAATGCTAATTTATTTATAGGGAGACTGGTTGTTGCTATGTAGCCGGGGTGCACTCAGACTTTTGATCCTCCTGCCTCAGCTTCACAAGGTCAACATCACACCTGGCTGCAATGAGCAGTACTGACACATTCAAGGCCAGAGTCTAAAGGGCAGAGCCTAAAGGGCAGAGCCCCTGCATGGTGGGAGGGGGTGGGGCAATCAATCCTAGGTGGCACTGATTACACGGGTCATTACTTATCCCCTGTAACACAGAGGATACTGGAGAAATAGGAAGCTTGTTCAAAAGCCACCAGAGCCAAGAATCATCTAGAGCCTCTCTCTTATGAAGACTGCATTAGTAAGTTGTGAGTCATCTAGGTGTGTGTGAATAGTACAATTAGAAAAACTATGCCCGGACAAAAGAATCCAGTCTCAATCATAAGCTTGACTTCCCAGGTTGCTTTTGGTCATGGTGTTTCACTGTAGCAGTGGTAACCGTGACAAAGACAAGTCCCCAATGCACTATATTGTTTCAGGAGCATGAAGACTATTGGGTCAAAAAAAAAATCATTGTATTTTAACCTCAAAATTATCCAAAGTTTAAGAAAGACAACCAACCTTAACCTTTCTTGTCAAACTGTGGGGCTATTTCCATAGTGGTCTTTCTTCCTCACCACCACCACCATTTTTAATTGACACACAGTTACGTGTATTTAAGGCGTAAACAGGGATATTTCGGTATACATCGACAGACATTATAATAGGGTTCTGAAGCAGAGGGTCACCTCATCCAAGCCTCAGCATTCATGAATTAACAAGCTGCACAGTGCAGCTGCCCAAGCACAGGGACAGGTTTGTGAGTTCCCAAAAGATCATGGCCAACACTTTACAAAATAGAGAGTTGCCAACAGAACCATGCTGAGTGGCCTTGAGCTAGAAACTAGCCTCGGGCTCAGTCCTCTGCACAGCAGAACTGGGGTATGTAAGACGAGGAATCAGAGAGCTAGACAAGGCATTTTGAGCACATAGAACAGTCAAGGCAAACATGGAGCATGCAACGTAGAGCTATTGCCTTAACTGGACTATTAAGCTTCAATAGGGTGCTATCCATGCAAGGCATTATGGTCAAATGTGTGCAAAGATGACTTTAAACCGAGTTAAAGGTCTTCTTCTTCCTCTTCCTCTTCTTCTTCCTCTTCCTCTCTTCCTCTTCTTCTTCTCCTTCTCCTCCTCCTCCTCCTCCTCCTCCTACTCCTCCTTCTTCTCCTCCTCCTCCTCCTCTTCCTCCTCCTCCTTCTCCTCTTCCTCCTCCTCCTCCTCCTCCTCCTTCTTCTTCTTCTCCTCCTCCTCCTCCTCTTCC
>NW_022196896.1:108119209-108132676 GCF_008632895.1 Mastomys coucha
CTTCTTCTTCTTCTTCTTCTTCTTCCTCTTCACATACTTCTCAGAGCCTTTAAAATACTGATATGGAGGTATTAATATTTTCCAAGATCACTTGCAAGGTGAAGGTCCATCTGTGCTATTGCTGAGGTACAGATGCAAGTTGTATATGAGGAAACAATCTTGGCATTGTGTTGTAGGGAAGCTTTAAGTGGTTGGGACAAGCATGTACTGTATGCACACAATATATGCATGCACACACACACACACGCACACACACACACACGCCTCACACAAGAAAGTTCCTGCCCTTTGTGAGACAAAGCACCCTGTCATCTATAACATCTCCACATCTCCATAGCCAGAGCCATCAGCCACCTCAATACCAACTATGGACCAAGAATTCCTGCTTCCACATGTAGATGCTCTACAAAAACCAGCCACCTTCAAGCATTTACTTTCATTCACCCACTAAGGCTATGGTTCCGATGGGAAAGAGGAGTTAGATATTAGAGCTACTAGCAGAAATAAGATTACCAAGAATGCTACAGAAATAAGCTTTGTCGATTCCAACCTTGCCTATTTGTATAATTGAGGCCATGAACATAAATTAATGTGAAGTGAAAGAAATAGAGAAGTGGTCCCTATATAACCACAGCATTCAAGAGGTGGAGGCAAGGGGATCAGAGCAAGTTCAAGACCAACGTAGAATACATGATGCCTTGTCAAAAAATTAAAAAAAGCCGGGCGGTGGTGGCGCACACCTTTAGTCCCAGCACTTGGGAGGCAGAGGCAGGTGGATTTCTGAGTTCGAGGCCAGCCTGGTCTCCAGAGTGAGTTCCAGGACAGCCAGGGCTACACAGAGAAACCCTGTCTCAAAAAACCAAAAAAAAATAAATAAATAAATAAAAAAAGAAGGAAGGAATAAAGGAAAGAAGGGAAGAGAGAGAGAGAGAGAGAGAGAGAGAGAGAAAGGGAGAGAGAGAGAGGGAGAGAGACTAAGTCAACAGTTGTGATCCTGGTGAAAGACTGGTAAGTATGTATAGTACAATGTTAATATGTATAGTACATTTAAATATATTCATAAGCACACACAAACACATGCGTGTGTCCATTAATGTCAGTGAGGGTGGGAAAAGACAAAGAGTCTACTTAAAAGTTTGTTTTTTATTCACTCAGCCTAAATTCCCTTTAAGGGGCAGCATGGTGATTTGAATGAAAATGGCCCCCATAGGCTCATAGGGAATAGCATTATTTGAAAGGATTAGGACTTGTGACCTTGTTGGAGGAAGTGTCTCAGATACTCAAGCCAAGCCCAGTGTCATTCTCTTCCTGCTGCCTGCCAATCCTGATGTAGTATTCTCAACTACTTCTCCAGCACCATGTCTGCCTGCATACCACTATGCTTCCCACCTTGACGATAATGAACTGAACCTTTGAAACTGTAAGGCAGCCCCAATTAAATGTTTTCCTTCATAAGAGTTGTTGTGGTCATGGTGTCTCTTCACAGCAATAGAACACTAAGACAGGCAGGAACATTTTTCAGGCAGAATCAAAGGGAAAATATCCTTAAACATTAAATGAAAAATACATCCTTTAGAAGCAAAAGGTGTATTAAAAGTTTTGAAGAATTTGAGGGCTTAAAGGGCTAAGCTATAGCTCAATCTGTAAAGTGTCTACCATGTGGGTATGAGTATTTGATTTCTTGAGTGCTCTGTCAACCACAAACAAGGTTGGGCACAGCACTGCATGTCTGTAATCCCAGTGCTGAACAGAAAAAGACAGGAGAACCCCTAGGGGTTGCTGGCCAGGTGGTATGGCTAAATTGGTGAGTTCCACATTCATGGGAAACTCTGTCTCAATTAATGGTGGAGAGCAATAGAAAAACACGTTCAATGTTGATGTCTGACCTCCCTATACAATTGTTAGAACACATGAGACACACCACATAAGCCACGCATAAATGAGTTTGAAATTTATGACGTATATGACTCTTGACTTTTGATTAACATTGTTTTCTGTGAATGAAGAAGTTCGAAATCCTGAAACATTAAGAGTTAAATGGTCAGGCTTGGTTGGGACAGTGGGTAAGCACAGTAGTAGTATTTGGATTCATTTAAGGTCAGAATTCATTACTGTACTCAGTGAAATACTAAAATAGCGATGGCAAAAATGGAGTCAGTAGATTAGATGCCTTGATAATAAAGACAGGGTGTCTATGTGATAGTGCTTATTTTTGCCAAGCATCACTAAGATGTGTGTGGCAGGATTATATTTCAGGAGTCATTTTAAAACAGATTAGCAGATTCTAAGAAAGAAACATTCATTGACACATGAAATGGGGTTGTGAGCTCATAAAGGAAGAGTATGCACTTGATAAAGACACACAGAATGAGGAAATATGGAGTTTGACATCCAGACACCTGGTAAAGTTGCAACTTATCATGGTACAGGCTCACAACCCCATCATTGCAGAGACAGAGAGGCTAGCAGATCCCCAGGGCTCATGAGGCAGCCTGCTTAGCCTACTTGGTACATGAGAGATCCTGCCTGTAAAACAAATAGAAAGAGGCAGAGGATGCCTAAAGACCAACATCTGAGTTTGTTTACTGGCCTCCTTACTCAGCAAACACGTATGTTAATGTGAATATACATGGGTTTGCACAAATACACACACACAGAGGGGGGAGGAAGGGGAAGGGAGAGAGAGGAAGAGGGAGAAGGAGAGAGAGAAGGAGAGGGAGAGGAAAAGAGATCTCCTGCAAAGCCATTGAAAGGACAAGGACAATACCATTTAAACGTGCATAGTCTAAATCACATTGGCTGGGAAAACACCATCCTCAACTCACTGGGAACACACCTGCACTCACACACTCACTGGGAAAACACCTTCCTCAACTCACTGGGAACACACCTGCATTCATAATCTCACTAGGAACACACCTACACTCACACACTCACTGGGAACACACCTGTACTCCTAATCTCACTAGGAACACACACTCACTGGGAACACACCTGCACTCAAACACTCACTGGGAACACACCTGCACTCAAACACTCACTGGGAAAACACCATCCTCAACTCACTGGGAACACACCTACACTCACACACTCACTGGGAAAACACCATCTTCAACTCACTGGGAACACACCTGCACTCACACACTCACTGGGAACACACCTGCACTCACACACTCACTGGGAACACACCTACACTCACACACTCAATGGAAATATACCTACACTCACACACTCACTGGGAACACACACTCACACACTCACTGGGAACACACACTCACACACTCACTGGGAACACACCTACACTCACACACTCAATGGAAACTCAACTGTACTCACACACTCACTGGGAACATCCTACACTCACACTCAATGGGAACTCAATTGTACTCACACACTCACTGGGAACACACCCATACTCAAGCCTACTTATCTTTCTCCAAAGGTTAAACCAGGAGAAGCCACACCCTTCTTTACCTCAGATGTCATAAGACACATGCTTATCACATAGAAAGTTAAAGAAGGTAAAACATGAACTTCTATGAAGTTAACTCTGTCGTGTATCTGTCTCCAGATACAAAACTAAGTGATACAGATACAAAACCAAAACATCCAATTTGTATAAAAAGAATAATAGCAGTCGCTTTCTCTTTTTGTCCTGGTCTCAAGTTCCTTACCCTGAGGAGATCCAACTCTTTAGATTGGTATCAAAGTATTAATACACTCACCCACATGTACCCACACTGTTGGTGATTTGGGGTTGTTTCATTGATACTGGTGGTATGCTGCCTATACCTGACCATTTTCACCTAATTACTGTGTTCACGTTCATTCTGACAGGCTCCTCACAGCTGTCCAGCTCATACAATTATCAGAGCTGGTGCATCCACTCCCTACTGATGAATACTTAGGTTATTCCTTTCCTTAGCTGCTGAACACCATCCTGCGATTAATCTTCCTGTGCATTCATCTTTGTCCATGCCAGAATAAAAACATGTGACCGGTTTTTAAAATAATGCATTCCAAAAGGACTGTACTTTTAAAGTCTTGGTAGATAATGCAAATTGCCTTCTATAGGTAGTGTGTCTATTCATACGTCCCTCTTGAACCCCAGTTATCATATGGCTACTCCTTGTGTGAAAATTCTCAAATCTCTCTGCAGCACAAGCTGATGGGAGCATCCAAGATTGAGTTCTCTTTGGTTCCAGAATCGTGGTCGCTCACATGGATGCAAAAGCAAGAGCAGTGAATTTTAGGATGATGCAGACTTTTATAATAGAAAAGTAAATGAGTAGAATACAAAAACAAGCTTGGAAAAATCAGGGAAGATTAACCAGAAAAATGCGCTCAAGTGAGCATCGTAAGGGGGCGTTCTCTAATGAATGTGAACCACAATGGACAAATCTTATTCTCCCTGCTTAACTTGAGACAGGCACGGATGCTTAGCTGAGTTAAAGAATAAGGGACTTGGGAGAGACAAGAAGCAAGGGCTTCTCATTCCTTGACCCAGGTAGTAAAACAAGAGTAGACATCATTTTTTTTTTTGTTTGTTTCAGTTACTTTCCAAAGGTCTCTGATAATCAAGGGACTTGGGTTGGGTCACTCAGTCATTCCAGAAGCCTTCAGCCTAAAATGGCAGGCAGCCCTGAACAGGGCACCTTTCAAACTTTTGAGATTGGATTCATAATTTAGATTCTTCCTTGAAGGAGCAGAAGAAAGAAGGCTTATTACAAGGGTCCAGACTGAATCTTACATTTCTTGGTTTAATCGTGAAATGTCTCAACTGCTTCTTTTCTGTTCCAAGCAAAAAGAATTTAAGGAAGGGCTGTGGTTGTTGTGAGATAAAGACCTCCCCAACACCCAAGCAACTCTATAAGCAGCTTAGATTGCAAGGATATAAAAGTGGCTCAGGTTGTGCTTTATTTGAGGACATGAAGGCTGAGCCCCAGAGAATGACTAATTTAAACATTCTTTTTTTAAAAAAAACATACACTGCAATAACTTATATATACAACAACATGAATTTTCTATATACAGAATGAATTAATATACTTACCCCATATTCACATTGTATAATAAAGAGGATAAATATTAGTGACCTGTGGAAAAGGCAAAAATATAGACTAAGTGTTTGCCTTAATGGGAGACAACCTAGACAGAGTAACAGTACTAACTCTTGAAGGCTGACTCTCCATTCTGACTGCTACCACCTGACACAGTCAATGGCATCCTCTCTCTGGCTGCCACTATCACCTCTCCTCCATCAGTCAAGGAAGGTATATTGAAGGCCTTCCGAACAGACATACTGAAGGCCATGGTGCAGGAAACTTTAAGGGCACCAAGGGTGGCATTGAGGCTTGAAGGGAAAGATGAGTGAAGAGAGAAGAAATGACTCTCCATGAAAGCAAGCAGAAAAGAAGAAGAAGGCAGCTGTGGTCAGGAGCACACCTGAGGTAAGTGACATCCAGGGTGTCACTTAGTGGAACCAATGCAAGAAAGAGTGGTAGCTGGCAACCTGCCTGCGTGGGAGGAATGGATCAGGGTGTGGGAGGATAGTATACAATCATGAGGGAGGAGCAAGGTGGTCTACAGCCTGAATCCACCTTAGGGCTTTGCTATAAGCAAATTTTAACAGAGTAGGGGTGCAATCAAGAGAGTTCAAGCAAATGTTTGTTGGTACATCTCTCCATCAAAGGTCTTCAGCGAATACCGTCTCATCCGGTTCTTGAGCACCTGTGGTGAGGTGGTGCTCCTGGTCATACATCTCCATCCCTCGCCCTACCCTCAGTGGTAGGAGAACAGAAACTGGACCTTGGACTTGGTTTTATGTGCAGCCTTTTCCTCCTTTGGAATCATATGTTAAGTGAGCCTTCTTTCTCTACACTGTAGTCTTTTCTCTTGGGGACATAGAAATAGCATAAACAGTGGCAAAACATTGTGCCCCTGAAAAAGACTAGAAGCTGAAGAATCGTATTGGTCGACACCAAGGTATTTGGGGGCTATGTTCCTGAACACAGAGAGTCTAATTCTTGCCTTCCCCAGATTTTAGAATTGTCCATGTCCCTTGACTCACAGTCTCTTCCACCTTCAAAACTAGTGTTCTCTGGCCTCTGCTTGTTTAGTGACATCTCCTTCACTAATGCCAGCTTCCTTCCCCTCCCCCTCCCTTTTCATGTTTAAGGATATCTGTGATGACATTGGGTCCACCTAGCTTGTCAAGATCCCCCACTACCATCTCAAGATCATCTGATTGACATCCTGGATTCCATTTCCAACTGTAAATTCTTTTTCTCATGTAAATAACATACTAACAAAGATTAGAATGTAGACATCTTTGAGATCATTCATCCACCCTTTGCATTTGTGAAAGGGCTTCGATCTCATTTCACTAGTTTAGGAATTCTGAAATTCTGGGCATTTAATGCTTCTGCTATTCCAATCTAGTAATTAAGATAGCAGAGATGGGATGGGGAGAGGGGAGGAGCATTGTTATTTGTACAGAACAGCTTCACATTTGGTCAGATGTGAGTGCATTATGGAAAAGATGTTGGTATGTAACAGTCAGGAAAGGTCCCATATGGCAGCACATAAATACATATCTTCCATAAAGACATATATACACCAAGGATACTCACCAGGGGGTTGTGATGAAGGGCCCGGTCCATCTGAAAAAGCACCTCATGAAGACTTTGAGTACTGGTGCCCTCGAGGGATGACCTCTATGCCCAAAATACTCCTCCAGCCTTCTCCTCTCTTCCAGAAGACTTTCATGGACAGTTGGGAGTCAGTGTCCTGTGTTAGAATCTGCATGTGTGAAACATAAAAGTCAAATTAATGCTTTTATGACAGCAGTATGCCATAAAATTGAGAATGGCTTCTGTTATTCTTCCCTGACGGAAACATTTTCTAAACAACACCAATGGCTGTTAACATAGCAATCTTTTCTTGGTACTTGTTATGCTGCATAATCATCCTTAGAAATGAAAAATATCCTACTAAAGGCAAGAGGGTATGATGGGAAGGGACAGGACATAGAAAGGAAGAACAAGGTGTGGTCAGGGTTGAGGATGGGGCCTGGGTAAAATGCCATAAAGAAACCTGTGACTTTGTAGCTATCTTAGGAAGAAGTTTTTCCTTTATTTTTATTTTACAGGTATGGGTGTTTTGCCTACATATGAAAAACTGGGGAGTACAGGGTTACTGTGGGGATGACAACAATGTTCTGGAATTAGAGAGTGGACATGGTGTACGTCATGGCTGCATCTGGGACTTCTCAATTACACACTTTAAAAGAGTTAAAATGGTGAACTTTGCTTTTTGAATTTTATTTGTAAACAAGAGAAAATTTATTTTTAAATTTGACCTGAAAAACTATTTACTTTGATCTAAAGTCTCTTTGGCACGAAGACTGGTGATGTCTCAAATTTAAAAGTTTGTTTCCTCTGAGCCCCTGCCCTTATGGGAACTGGCAGAGAGAAGGAGACGAGTTGTGTCCAATATTATAAGCTATTTTTAAATTTCTGCAGAAAAGCTAGGCAGATGAATTCAACAGTGTGTTAACTATAGACCAGTTTTTCTGGTGAGTGGTGGGACCACCTTCTGTGATTCTTTCAAAACCAAGTACAGATAAACACAGTTAAGGAGAACAGACCAATTGTTTTCATCCCCAAACTGATAACTTTAATTAGTTTCTCATTTAAAGTTACATTCTAGAAACAAGTCTCAATAAAACGGATTACTATTTTGGAGAGAAAGTGCAGATTTATTTGAATCACTTAAACTATACTCAATATTGTTGAGTATATAGTTTAGTTTTCAAAATGGAAAATTGTCCAAAGTTATGGAAATTTGGAGATATGTATATTTTAGTTAAAAATAATTGATGCAGTTTACCTCCATACTCATGTAGGCATTCTGTGAAGAAGTTTTCACAGAGGAACACTACTAAACTGTAGAAGAAGGATGCCTGACTATTGTCCTAACATCTGGAGTTTGACTACTGTCCTAATAAACATCTGGAGTTTCTCAATATACTTGGATGGATGATTTTTCAGAGACTTCAAAATAAAACTGTTAGAGCACCATTTTAGAAATACCCAGTGTGTCACCACACCACCACTGACAGCTAAAAATGTTGTAGAAATACTCATTAATAGAAATTTATAATTCTCAGTGATTATTATGAAATAGTATTTACATAGTATCCATTTCATATATATTCTACTCTTTGTGTGTGCAGCTGCACATATGAGTGCATGTGAAGGTCATAGGTCAAACTCTTATTGATCCTCAGGTGCCATGTACCTTGCTCCTTGAGAAAGGGTCTAGCATTCACCTTGAGTTCACCAAGTAGCCTTGACTGGCTGGTGAGCCATAGGGATATCTGGGATGACCTGGGGATGGAAGTGACCTAGTTTTATTTTTGCTGTTGTGACAAAATATCTTGGCAAAATAACTTCAGGGTTTATTAAGCTTATAATTCCAGATTATGATTCATCACTACAGAAAAGTCCCAGAGACAGGACAACTGGTCACACCACATCTGCAGTCAAGAGCAAAGAGAATAAACACATCCATGCTTTCTGCTTGCTCTCTTGAAGCTTCTCCTTGTCTTATACAGTTCAAGATTCTCTGTGTAGGAAATGGTGTAGCCCACAGTGGGCCAGATCTTCCTATCAACAATTAATAATAAAGATAACCTCCCCCAGACATGTACACAGGACAACGAGATGTAGGCAATTCCTCAAATGAAATCTTAGTATTTGGTGATCCTAGGTTGATTCAAGTTGAAGGTTAAAACTAATTATCACAGAGAGTATGTGTTTTTCTTGAAAAGTATAAGAAGGAAAATATTTTAAAGGAGAGGTGAGAATCTTGATCAAAGACAGAACTCCGTACATGTCACGGCTGAAAATCTAGACATTGATTCTTTTTTTTTTTTTATTTTCTGTAAAATGAGTTATATAAGTCTAAAGCAATTTTTGCTTTCCCGGGATATGTGTGCCTCAGGGTGAAGACCTGTTCTAAATGAGCTGCCAAAGCAGGTAGAAGGTGTGTGTAGCAGGAACAGATCATGGGTGCATAGATACATATGTGTGCATCTCTGCAGTCCACGGGCCAGGCACACAAAGACGGTCTGTCTTTATGGTGGTGACTTGGGTAGTAGCAGAACCTTGACATCACTGTCTTCTTGACACTGTCAATAGCAATGTGCACATCCCCTGTGCATGAGACATGACCATGTATGTTATGTGCAATCTATGAGGAATCTCTCTTTTGCAATGACCAGTGTTAAGCACGTTAAGGTGATTGTTTTGGTCCAGCTTCCAAGTACATATAAATTGACACTATTTCTCATAATAACCACCCTCTAACATAACATCGTACATCAATGGCTGATATTATGTGGAATTAGACAGTATATTTCTGTTTGAGTATATCACTGCTACAAACATAACTTGAATAGCCTCAAATGCTAGAGCACTATAGTATATGCAAATAATACTAGGTGACCCTCTACACAGGCGGATTCCGCCGAAGTTTCGTATCTTCTGAAGGAAGTGCTTTGCCACTGTTGACTGAAAAGAGGAACGAACATTCTTCATGGTAGCATCAGAGTTCCACCTTCATCTAGCCTTGTGAGGGTGTGGCCAAGTTTTCTATCATCTGATTCCACCACCTCAGCTCTGTGGAAAGAGTCACAATGAGTCCTGGATTCAAGGCAACCCAACTAAAAGCATGCCTCTATGACAGAGAACTCAGACTCTGAGCTCGTGCCGGACGGTAGTGGTGCACGCCTTTAGTCCCAGCACTTGGGAGGCAGAGGCAGGTGGATTTCTGAGTTTGAGACCAGTCTGGTCTACAGAGTGAGTTCCAGGACAGCCAGGGCTACACAGAGAAACCCTGTCTTGAAGAAAAACAAAACAAAACAAAACAAAAAAACAGACTCTGAGCTCGGGATAGTACAAAGAGAGACTCTATGGAGAGCAGAAATAAACACACTGAGAAAAAAAGATGCAGGAGGAGAAAGATGCATCAAGAGATGCCCAGGTGAAGAGTAACCTTAAATTCAGAGGAAAGCAAATACGCTAAGTAGTCACAAAAAGCAGCTGTCATAGAGTCAATCTGCTGACAGAATGCAAGATGCCCCACTCCTTCCTGTGGTTTCTATGATGGAGCGAATGGACCTGTGCAGACCAAGTGGCTGGGAGCCCTCTCCTTCCTGTGGGTTCTGAGGGTGGTTCACTCTCACAGGAAACTCACTTGTCCTCCAAGAGAGGGGATGCATCGCAGCACTTCAATGCTTTTCCAAGCATCTGCTCACTGGAGACCTCGCTTAGGTCTCCAGGCTCTTTCCCCCAGCATACAAACAGAAGTCCTTTCTAGCACATGTGACTGGCAAATGCCACCTTGTTACTGTCTAATTCCTTGTAATTATTAACCACACTTCATTTATTTTGAAAGGACAATTTGTGGTTTCCAGTTCCCCCTGGGATGGCTTACATATCTCTGTTCAATTTTTTCCAAATGCTTCAATCTTGCTTGGGAACAAGATCCAAGATCTTCCAGATTTCCATGAGTCCTATCATGGGAAATTTGTTTTCTCTGCAATGGGCTCTTGTGTTGAAATACACCCTGCTGTGTTCTCATCCATGTGGGATAGTGGCCAAGGTAGGGGACCAGATAAGAGACTGAAACTTGGACTTCTCTATTCACAAAATACTTATAGATGTTTATGTCTTTTTCTCCACTACAGCCACTAAATCTGTGAGTTCTGTTAAATGCCCAGGTTTTGTGTTTCTGTGAAAATTTTTCCTACTTACTCAATGAGTACATATTCTTTCAACACTATACATGATCAGAAGGTTCTTTCCCATGATAAATCGTTCTGATTGTATAGACAATTATCTTGCATACTTTTCTTTTTCCAAATTCCATAGAATTTTCCATGCTTGAGCTTTCATTTTTAAAGGATATGTGAGGGACATTGAAGAGGTGGCTCAGTGGTTAAGGGCACTGAATGCTTTTCCAGAGTATTGGAGCCCAACTTTGAAAGGCCACATGGTGACTCACAACCATCTGCATGGCATAGGGAGACTGAGATATGCATTTCTATAATCCCAAAACTTTGTATATGGAAACAGGCAAACCAAAAGTTCAAAGTCCATCTCGATGGCATGGTGATTTCAAAGACAGTCTGGGATACATAAAATCCTGTAACATAGATAGATGATAGACAGACAGACAGACAGACAGGCAGATTGGTGATAGATGGATGGCTGATAGGTGGATGGATGCATATATGGATGGATGGATGAATGGGTGGATAGATGGATAGATTTAACTGCTTTCCAATATACAAGCTAATTACTTGTTCCTGATTTCATTTTAAAAAAACAAAACAAAAAACCAACCAAACAAAAAACCAAACAGGGCTGACAAGATGGCCCAGTGGCTAATGACATTTACTACCAAGCCTAATGGCCTGAGTTTAATCTGAGAACCAATGTGTTGGAAGGAGAGAACTGAGTTCCCAAAAACTGTTCTCTGATCTCCATAGGCATGCAAAAGCACTGCTCTACACATGCACATGTACATGCACACATATATACACAATAAATAAAAAGTAATAATTTTCTTAGATTCCAATTGGTTTTCACCAGTACATTTGAAAACATGGAAGTAGTGCACGTTAACGAGGAACTATGTGATGCACACACGCACATACACTGTATGATTTTTAAATCGAGGAAAACTCAATTTTGTCAAACCTATTCTCATATATCATTTCTTATGTTGAAGGTGTACAAAATGCATTGTTGTAACGTTTCTAAACATACAGGGTATGGCTGTCTCCTGTCACTCGGAACTTCTCACTCTTGTCTCATAGGACCTACTACCCACTGACCAGCCACTTCCCATCGTCCCATTCTCTCGACTTTCCCAACCCCTACCTTTTTTGAATGTCTGTAAAATCCACTTCTTTCAGATTCCATACATGAGTGAGGTGGAGTATGGTGTGAGTGTTTCTGTCAGGCTTATTTTGCTTAATATACTGAGCTCCATCCAGTTCCATTGATTTCATTTACTTAAGCTGATTCTACTCCAAGAACACACACACACACACACACACACACACAAACACACACACACACTCATGCACGCACACACACACACAAACACACACACACACACACACACACACACACACCAGGTTTATTTGAGTTCTTTAGCAAAAAACCAGTTGACCTCATTCCACACACGATTTTTCATGCGGGTCATGCATCTGTGTGGTCCAAAGACCCTTGGAATGTGGCTGCAGCTTCATGTTCTCTGAGAGGGGAAAACTTGACAAGTCCTCAAGTACATTCTTGAGAACTACTCTACATTCCTGTTGGAACAGAATGCCCCTGGCCTAGAGCCAGCCCACCCCACCTCTCCTACCCGGTAGACCTGGTTGGAGTGTATAAATGCTGCAGTCCTCAGATGACACTGGAAGTTGGGTCTGGCAAGCCAGAGCCGAGTGCACCCTATCTCAGCTCACCCACTATTCTGGCAACACAGGCTTCTATTATCATTTCCTTTGTGAGGTCTCCTCCCAATATCAACAGAAAACTTGACAGTAACCACAATAATGTCACATCTAAGAACAACATGATACATGTTTTAAAAATGCAGGGCTAACCTTCAAAATCACACTGGCCTCCTACCTCCAAGTCCAGGGTGGCATCTTAGATCCTAATGCCCTCAGATGTGTTGCTGTGAGTGCTAGACTCCAGATTCCCCTTGTCTATGAGTTTTCTCCCTGGCCATGGCAATTCCTTTATCTCAGCTTCCTGGACCTTTTAGGCTTCTGAGCTCTCTGCCTTTGGAATGAGCTTCTGGCAATAACATCAGCTGATCCTTTGGGCAGGGCTATCCCTCTGGGCAGTGGAAAGCTGACTTCCCAAGTGGAAAGCCTCCATGGTTCCTAGGTAGAGGAAGTCTGCTTCCCTGCATGCCAGCTGACCGTGCATTCAACTAGTCAGGGGCTGAGCGTTATAAAGGCTGGGGTTCAGATGGGCATTACTATCACACGGTCAATTATGTTATGTAATCAAAACGTTCAGTTAGTGTAGCCCTATGCAAGTCTGTAATTCCTTTGAGTTCAGGATTTCTCAGTATGGAAAATTAATATCTGAGGAGCCAAAATGAGTCTGAATCAGTCAGTGTCCAGGGCAGCGCCTGGCTCAGTAACTTTCCCCTCACTCCCCTTCCTAATTTCCCCCCTTCCTAATCAGTAATAAAGATCAAACACACACACACACACATACACACACACACTCCCTCACTCCCCTTCCTAATTTTTCCCCTTCCTAAATAGTAATAGAGACCAAACACACACACATACACACACAAACACACACACAAACACACACACACACACACACACTCCCTCACTCCCCTTCCTAATTTTTCCCCTTTCCTAAA
>NW_022196896.1:108133513-108204128 GCF_008632895.1 Mastomys coucha
TTAGTCAGGTACTGTCAGAACCTCTCAGGAGATAGCTATATTTATTCTGGCTTGCCCTTCCTTCAGTTAGAGATGAGATATTATTATGATATGCAAGTTGATCTCAAACTCCCGAGATCATGCGATCCTCCTGCTTCTGCCTCCTACAGAGTTGGGTCTATATGTCTGTGCTGTGAGTGGGAGGTAGGAACCTTTCAAACATTGAGGAAAGGTAATCATGCAGAGGAGTGACTCTTCAGTGAGTGTGGAAGAAGAAAGCGTATTGTGGGATAGTTCTAGGTTAGATTACAGAGTTAGCTCATGCTGAAATACTACAGAAATGGCTCATTCTGGAAATACAAAGAGACTTGGAAAGGGTCAAGGCACCCTTCTCACCACAGTCTTCCCCTCTTACCCCACCATGCTACTTTCTTTCTCTTTTCCCTTCCTTCTCCCCTCCCTTTTCCTCCCCCCTTCCATTTCTCCATCATCTTTCCCATTCATCCCATTATAACAAATAAAAATTGTCAGGACTGACTGAGGCTAAACGTACAATAAGTTCTAGGCCATGTGCTCTGTGCAGACTTCATAGCATTCATGAGAACTCCTGAGTGAGTTTCAGGAAGTTGGTCTCTGGAAAGAAAGACTTCAGGAGCACAGAAAATCAATTATAAATGGAGTGGCTCTGGGTCACAAGGACATTCTGTTCCCTCTGAGTCTCAGAAATCCAGGGTCCTCCTGTACAGACATTTGTGATTGGATGTCTAAAAAACTGCATGTTCTAGGGGTCAAAAGGGCTCTCTCTCTAAACAAGAGAGAGGGGAGGTCTATATTTAAGTGTTTAAGCAAAAAGAAAGATTTCATAAAAAGTATCCAAATAAACTCTAAGGTTAGGTGGAAATGCTGAGGTGGGCAGAGTGTGCATCTGGGAGAGAGTAGGAAAACTTTTATCTTGGAGGAAAGTAACTGGGCTTACATAAGGTTTCTTCTTTCCTAAGAACTCTACTATGGCCTTTCCCATGGCTACATCCTGTCTTCTGCCCAGCCTCTAAGTCTTCCTGGCTTCCTTGGGGAGTTGATCCCTAGGGGTCTGGAATCTCCTTACCATGTCTCCTCCTTAAGGACAAGACCTGAAACAGTGCTCCACATTGTACAGTTGTGCCACTCAGGAGTGTAACAAGAGACTCAAAGGCATGCCTCAAACATGGGCTTCAGGGATGAAGATGGTTCATTGGGTAAATGAAATGGGCTGGCCCCTGAGCCTGGTGATCTGAGCTTAATCTCTGGAACGCACAGAGTGGAAGAAGAGAACACTTGGCAACTTGTTCTTGACCTCCAGACAGGCACTAAGGCATACCCCCCTCCCCAATAAATAAATATAAACAACAACAAAATAAAATGGCTTCAGAGTCATGGACTTCCCAGAATTCACTGTGTATCTCAGCATCACATTCAGTATAGACCACACACAGGTGTCATCTCTGAGCAGAGCCAAGGGGATGCTCTATGTATGTACAAGGTTACCAGTGGACAGCATGGCCAAAATAGCAGCTGAAAATATCATCAGAAAAGAGTTCCATAATTATAATTAAAGTAAGCTTCCTCTTTTATTATGAACTTTGGAAATAAAGATCCTAGAGAAAAAAACCTCAGTCAATAAAGCTAGAAGGAAGTCTATTCTTCCTTCTATAAACCACACATTTACAATAAAAATAAATAAGAACAAAATATTAAATCTGGTTTATGTATAACAAGGATGAAAAATAATTTGTAAATTAAACTCATTAAATATAATAGGTCATGAAAATATGAGGTAGCTTTCTATTAATTAGGTTGGCATTGATGATGTATTTATTTCTGGTATCATCTGCATGTACTTTAAATGTTATGTAAAGATCTATGCTTATTAACTCAAGAAGTATTTACGTGGCTCTGGTTTTCACTAACTCATGCTATACATGACAGAGGGGGAAAAAGGAATTGAAGTAACTATACATTATTGTTTGTCTATCTTCTATGGTTCATATTTTATAATCTTTTATATGCATGGAGTGCATTGTGAGTGTGCATGTGTTGCATGTTTGTATGTGTAGGTGCATCTGTAGGTCCAAGATTGGTATTTGGTCTCAACCTTACATATGGGAGCAAGATCCCTTGCTAAACCAGAGCCCCCCATTTTGGTGAGGTTCTAGCTAGCCTGCTTGCTCCAAGGATTCTGTATAATATGCTTCCCACATTCTGGAAGCACAAGTGAACCGCCACACCCATTGGCATTTAAGTAGGCTCTAGGGAATCCAAATTCCACTCCTGATATTCCATGGCAAGCATTTTAACCAGCTGAACCATCTCCCCAGCCTCATGTGCAATTTTAAATGGCAGCTTTGATAACAGCACCAAAGGTTGATGTCTCAGGGCTTCCAAGAGAGAAACCAGCCTGAAGGCATCTATAGTCTATGGATAATAGAAGTGCATACCAGTGCAGGAGCTGTGAACATAGAGCAGCAACACAAGAGTCGGAAGCAAGAACTAGCATAAGCTGGTTGTGACTCTGAAATTGTAAAGCCACCTGAAAGTGATGAGAAGAGAGTGTTCAGGGGTGGGTGGGAGGGAAATAACAAAGAGGGGAGTAGGAGAACTCAGAGAAGGCTCCATGGGCAACCTAATGCTGCACATCTCATCAAAAGCAGAAGCACATATCATGCCGTGTGTGCAGTGCAGTAGAGGCTATAGACATTCATAGACTTTGAGAGATGTAAGCCTGAGGGTGATTGCTATGTGAACTTAATAAGCTGTTCACATGTAATCATCCGTTCACAAAGAGGAAAGGGCAAAAGACTCCAAAGGCCTCTTCCCTAATGGGGCTTACACTGAAAAGTGGTGAAATGGACACACATTTTTAAACACCAGGGCTAGAGATATTGTTTGGTAAGAAAAAAAAAACCTCGCTGACAAGCCTGAGGACCTGAGTTCAAATCCCTGGCATGGATGGAAAAGCCAGATTGGACATATATACACCTGCAACCCCAACAGAGATCTCTAGAGATGAGAAACAGAATTGCTGAGGCTTGCTGGCCTCCAGCCTGGCCCCAGGTTCAGTGAGAGACCCTGTCTTAAGGGAACAAGGCTACACAGGATAGAGCAAGATACCTGACATCTTCCTCTTGTCTGAGAATACAGACATGTGTACTTGCACACATGTGCATGCGCACATATGCATGCATGCACACTCAAGGGTAAAATATTTACACAGATGAAGCAAATCTTTTTAAAAAGTTTAAAAAGAAAACAGAAGAGGCATGGTATTAATTAAAATTTTAAAGGCAGATTAAATAATTATATAGAGTTGTCAAGGGCATTGACAATTGTATTTAAAACCTCCATCTAGTATCAAGTGTTAAAAAAAAAATCTTGTACAAAAAGAACCATTTTTTCCTTTCTTTCTTTCTTTCTTTCTTTTTTTCTTTTTTCTTTTTTCTTTTTTCTTTTTTTCTTTTTTTTTTTTGTCTTAGTCAGGGTTTGTATTCCTGCACAAAACATCATGACCAAGAAGGGGAGGAAAGGGTTTATTCAGCTTACATTTCCACATTGCTGTTCATCACCAAAGGAAGTCAGGACTGGAACTCACACAGGGCAGGAACTTGGAGGAAGAGAACCTCTGATGCAGAGGCCATGGAGGAATGCTGCTTACTGGCTTGCTTCCCCTGGCTTGCTCAGCTTGCTTTCTTATAGAACCCAAATCTACTAGCCCAGGGATGGCAGCACCCACAATGGACTAGGTCCTCCCTCCCTTGATCACTAATTAAGAAAATACCTTACAGATGGATCTCATGGAGGCATTTCCTCAAGGGAGGATCCTTTCTCTGTGATAACTTTAGCTTGTGTCAAGTTGACACACAAAACCAGCCAGTACACTTTTGTTTTTCATATTTAAGGGGTAAGCTATGATACACTAGTTCTCTCGGTTTTGATTCTGTTTTTAATTCATGAGCTCTAGTTGAGCCCTGGTTCATTCCAACCATAGGTGAGCAGAGCTCCAGGGTAGTGAAGTGTGTGTGTTGGGGAGAAGTGAGGAGTCGATACTTAAATCTGGCTTCCAAACAAGCCACTTTTTCATGTTTCATTTGCAAGTGAATCCACTAGAGATCTCCGATCTTGGACATTCTAATTCAATGAGTCTGGGTGGCTGCTGAGTCCTACAACTCCGTGAAGCTCGTGCCATGATTAGACCAATATTATAGAGAGTAAATGTCCACCTTGGAGAAGTTAATCCACACCAGTGTATACAAAAGGATTCAGAATCCAGGGGTAGTCAAGATGCCAGGCTCCTGAGCATCTGTTTCCTCCCTCCTGTGCAACGTCCCATTTTCTTCTGCCGCTGCCTCAGAAATATAATGCAGGTGACTGCTCTTCCCCTCCATTGCTGATAATCTCAGTCTGTTCTTCCATCAAAACTCCAGGGCTCTGCGCTGAGGAGATAGCCCGGTGAGTAAGTGCCTGCTGTGGAGATGAGGACCTGAGTTTCCACCCTAGAATGCATGAAGAGCCAGGTGTGTGTGTCTGTCTACCCAGCACTCCTAAAGTAGGCTGAACAATCCCTGGATGCTCACACGTCAAGGGTGTAAGAGGCCCAAGCAGGGTGGAAACTGAAGACCAACAACACTCAAGGTTGTGAGTTGACCATCACACACACGTACTCTGTGGCTCTTGCTCACCCACACAAGGATAAGCACACACAAATACATCATCCATAGAGAGGAGGAGATTAAAAAAAAAAAACCACAGGGCCTGGAGAAGAATCATTTCAAAATTAAATTTTCTATAATCCTGCAAAGGGGAAAAGTGTCTGATATCAGGTCTGAGATCTTGATTTTTTTTTCAAGAAGCAGTATCAATTTGTAAAAGACAATCATATGACCCTCAGGTCTCTTGGGCATCAGAAGAGTTCCTGACATCCCGTCCCACAAAGATGACAGAACTTCCCCACCCCCAAGGACTTTCCTAAAGCCACTATGTGGCAGATTACATTTATGATCTGATCATAAACTCCACAATGTCCCTAGATACTAATAAAGATTGTAATGAATGTCTTCTTGTTACTTTACTAAAGTGACCCTAATTCAGTACAGCTAACCAAAATGACTATGGTGGGGGTGTAACGTATGAGAGAAAAGAAATAAAATAAAATTAAAAAATAAAATAAAATAGTGACCACAAAGCATATTTACACAAAGAATTTGCAAGAGGCTCTACCATGCACCATTAAATTTGTCCTCTAGATAGTCTGATACAAGTGGTTTGGAATTCATTGGGTACTGGAACTTTTAGATGTTCTTTGGGGGATTCTGATGTACAGACACGGTTGTATGTCATGGAAGATGCCCCTTTCACTCTACAATCTGAGGAGGGGAGGTGGAGAGGGAGGAGAGGGAACTCAGATAGATTGTCAGTGAAGTTGGATACGAAAACGGAGACATGTAAATGTTCGCTGCTTCTTCGTGGAAGCTGGGCCTCTCCTTCAGTGATGAGCATCCGCTAACAGGCCACCAAAGTGCTAGTGGCTGAGTTTGTACCCACTGATACGTTCATGACATTTGGATGGTTATCATAAGACCGTGTTCTCAGTTACCACTGTGATGGTATGGTTGTTTAACGGGAGCCTTAGAGAGCTAACAAAACCATTCAATTATAATTCTTCGCGTCTGTTACTACATCTCTTCTTTAGCACCGGAATGATAGAATCTAAGCAAAACTGTGGTTTTACAGTAGCCTATGCATTTTAAAAGATATGCCCCATTCAGTGTGGTCTGTTGCACGAGATAGGGTGAGAGCCCTGCAACAATGTAGCCTGCCAAGCCAGAAGTGACATTTGCATCCAAGGCCCTCCCAGGCAGGGACACCCTGGACCAGAGTTGGCTCTCATTTTCTCCTCCGTTTCCGCAGATAAGGTTTAGCCTGAAAAGCAGTTCAACTCAGAGAATAGGATGAGCTTTCTCTTTCCCCTCAGCTGCCTCCTGCTCTTGGCATTTTGGAATGCGGGGACTGCCAGGACAGTAACTCGAGCCTCCAAATTAATCAAAACACACAGTGCCCAGTTCAAGCCCTGGCAAAGAAGCCTGGTAGTCAGGCATGCTCTCCTCTGCTGACCCCAAGGCCACAACTTCCCCAAACACCACCCCTTAGATGCCACAGTGCTTCTGTTCTTAGGCAGGTGCCCTGGTGCTGGGGCGGTGCCTGTCTGAGGGCGGCTTACCTGGGGAACAATCCGGCAGGGTAGCAGGCAGACCTGACACGCGCCTCGAGGTTGTGGCTGGAGGGAATCCACCCGTGACCTTGTTCCTCTACACAGACTGTCCAGCCTCAGCTCTGTGTGCTGGCTGCAAGTTGAAGGCAGGCAGCCGATGGGCAGCCCTTAGAGCTGCCGGCAAACTCGGCCTCCAGAGTCGCAGACTCCCGCGCGCCTCCGGCTTAATCTGGGCTGGGCTGCTGGCCACTCCCCCCCACCCTATGCAGCACCTCCTTACCGCACACCCCTAAATTCCTCACGCTGACTTGCACCCGCTAGGCACCGGAATCCCAGGATCGTAGGGACATCACCTCTTTCACCCTGACCCCTGGAGCTGCGTCCACCTGCCTGCTCTGCGGGCGCCCAACCCTTTCTCACTTCCTGGGCACTATGCCCAGTTGAAGGGACAGTGCCTGGCGAGCTGGGAGGGAGAGGGGACGAGGGCGGGACCTCAGCCACTTCTTCCCTCCCTTAGAGTCACAATCAAAAGCTTGGGTGAGGACAAACAGACTGCAGTGGGTCGAGTCCTTACAAAGCTCGTCCCAGTGGGCAAGAAAGGCGAGCCTCACTACGGGGCCTCTCCAATCTGTGTCCCGCTGGGGGGACATGGAAGCCTGAGAGCCCGTGGATCCCGTAGGTCACTGAAAACACCGGGATTCAGGACCGCCGCCCATCATGCACTCCGAGATGGCTCCAAGGTTCCTGGTGCTCCTGCTGCCTATCCTGCTGTTACTCCTGGCTGCCCCGCCTGTGGCTAGCAAGGTGAGTGACTGAAAGGTTGTGCAGACCCCACCGCGCTGCTGCAGAGCTATCCCTATCTCACTAGGGTTCTGTCTTTGAGTCACTGTCTGGAGGGTTGCTCAGCTGCAGGCTCCTCCGGAGTCCTGGCATGGCAGCACATGCAAAAGAGCCACAGCAGCTCTGAGGAACAGGTGGAATGTGCTGCTCTGGAAGAAGTGGGGAGCCAGTGGTCCAGGACCCTAGGAGTCCCAGATGGAGGAACAAAGCTTACAGAGAATAGTAAATGGATACCAATAAATAGGTCATAGACAGACAGATGATGGTAGGGATGAATCTAAGAGAACTGATGATAATAAATATAAGTAATAGAAGATAGCTACAATGATAAGTAGAAAGGCAGAGGTAGGAGATAACCAGATAATAGATGGATGGACAGATAGATGAGTTTGGTAGTAGATGATGGATAGATGGATGGGTGGATAGGAAGATAGGTGGGTAGATGGATGGATAGATAGATAGATAGATAGATAGATAATGAAAATAATGGCCAGGGTTCTGGAGGTATAATGTCAGGATGGTGAATAAACAGGTGGCTTGGTTGACTACAAGTGCACCAGCCCAGGAGGGGAAGCCTCCTTGAGCCCCAGCCCTGCTCCTTCCAGACCTCACCTCGATTCTGACTTCACTGGGGCTCAGTGTTACTTTGAACTCTCTGGACACAAAAGCCATCACTGTAAAAAACAAACAAACAAACAAAAGAACAAAACAAAAACAAAAAAACAATCAAGACATAGAACTTATATTAGGATGAATTAAGCAATTTCACATTGATTTCGGTTTTTATTTGGAATTTGGGTCACCCTGTGCTCATTTGGATCTACTCCATAATGGTTGTGTTTTGTTTTGTTTTGTTCCACTAAAGATAAAAATCTCCTTGAAAGTACGAAGAGCCTAGAAGGGGCTGGCTAGGTTTCAGTTTGTGAATCAGAAATTTAACTTTTCAGATGCTTGATGCTCTTTGCTGACTTGGGTATGGTCTCGGGTATGGTGAGCTTCATTTCCAGTGATGAGCGGGTGTCTCAGTCTTACATGACTGAGGCTGTGACCGGAGATTAGTGGTCCCTTATGTGCCACCGGGAACACGTTCACTTACCTTTTAAGGGAGGCACTGCAGGGCATCATGGCTGGGCTAGCACCCCTCTGGAGCCCATCCCCCTAGATTTCCAATCTCCCACACATAACCCAGACCCGGCCTTTTGCGGTGTTTCTTTCCAATTTCTGTCACTTAAATACACAACTACACACCCACAGCAATATAGAGTTGGTTTTACCAGAACTATTTTCAGATTAAGTGTGTCCTTTGGCAACTTAAAGGCCTTGTCTGCACCTGCAGTTAAGATCTACCTCTTTCATCTCTTCATTTTGTTGCACAGCTTTCAACGAGGGGCTAAAGTTAATTGATCAGGTCACCCACCATTCATTCATGTGTAATTGATTGGGTCACCCACCATTCATTCATGTGTAGGTCTTCATGTCTTTGTCTTTATACTCTAAAAGATTTTGTAACCTACACGAGGTGGCTCTAACAAGACCGTTATTTTTTCAGGGCGAGTAAGATGGTTCAGTGTATAAAAACTGACAATATGAACTCAGTTCCCAAATAGATTAAGAGAACCAGCTCTTGAAAGCGGTGTCCTTTCCCTGCCTACACTCACACAAGACATGAATGAATGAATGAATGAATGAATGAATGGAGATGCCTGACCTGGGTGATTACTGCTTGGCAGGATGGCTACAACTCACACAAACTGGTGTGGATTCTCTAACAACTTTAGCAGAAGCCAGTAAGTCAGGAAAGCTAAAAGGAAGTACATGTTACACAAAGGCCTAGGAACATTCCAGAACAGTAAGCATCAATATCATCATCATCATCATCATCATCATCATCATCATCATCATCACCATTATCTTTCTAGACTCAGAAGAAAAGCAATGAGATTGCCAAGGGACCTGGGACTCTTGGAAGAATCAAGGGGTGAGCTAGAGCTAGGACTTGGGTTCAAGTCCCAGAACCCATATGTTGACTTACAATCATCTGTAACTCAAGGCTCAGGGGCTCTTCTTCTGGCCTCCATGGTCACAAGCACAGATCATGTAGGTCACATACCTACATGCAGAGAGAACACTCACACATAAAAATAAAAACAAATAAATCTCGTTTTTAAAATGTGGTGCCCTGTGAGCGTAGAACACCCAGTTAGTATCATATGCAGCCATGTTGTGATGTTCTCCTGCATCTTACATGTAAAATCATTTCTGTTTTGAGGTTGGAGAGATCCAAACATTACAATTTAAGTTAAAGGCCACCGCAGTGGCTCCATCTGCTCTGTCTCTACTGAAGCCTGAAGTGAGCCTTTGTCAAAAGCATTCAAAGTGAGCATTTCCACTGCGCCTTCTGAAGGAAACAAAATTGGTGTCCCCAAAGATTACCAAATGAGCCTTATTACAGAGAAAAGATTTCTCAAGTTAACTGGTACCTGGGTGACAGGTTGCCAACACAGCCAAACCTACAAACCAGCTGTGACCTTGAACAAGACAGGCAGGACTCTGAACCTCAATCTTTTGATCTGTGACCTGGGAGAGCTGACACCTCTCCAAAAGGCAGCAGGTGGTGAGTGAGGTAGTGGAGGAAGGGACAATCTTCAGGCCTATCCAGCAGTTGACAGTCTGGAACTCAGGCCCGATGTACCAGCATCCTTCTAGGAGAGACGCTAGAAACCTAGTTCTTAGTCATAAGTGTATTAATATTAGCAAGCCAGATTCTGACTTCAATTTTACTCGAAGCAAAATAACAAGCAGGAAAAAAATAAACAAGCAAATCACTTGTGCGTCAAACAACCTGCAAGTGAGAAACGCATCCAGTTTGGGCTATCGTGTGTCTAATCTCTGTGCTAAGTTAGCTGAATGCCTCCAGCTCTACTTTAGCATTTCCCCAAACAGGAAGCTAGCAGCAGTGCTGACCCTGAGTGCCCTGCTTAGCCAAGGTGGAAACTGCCTGGCCACACAATTTGTCCCCAAGCACCCAGGGAGAAGGACTTTGCTGCTTGGCTGAGAAGCCAAGAGCCGCCTGGCTGTTCACTGTACCTACAGGCTTACAGCTCTCTTCTGCCCAGTTCACCCATACCAAACTGGCAAGAGCCTTCTGCTGTTACTCCAGGCAATAAATAGGTGGGGAGTCGAGTGGAGCATGCCTACCTCTGCTCCCTGGACAAGGGAAAAGTCACCAGCAAGGTTAGCATTCTCTTAAGCTCTGGGAAGACATGTAAGACACCCACAGCACACAAAGACGCTTTCTCATCTGAATTTACTTTCAAAATCAAAACATTCAGCCGGACTAGTTAACATTTCAAACAAGCAAAGCAGTAATGTAATGTAATAGCACAAATTTATTTATCCCTGAGACTAAGCAAATATTAATCAAATTTGGCTTTGTTGTCTCTCAGACTCCTTGTGTTGTTGGGGCAGGGGGGATATAGAATGGCATAATAGTTAAATTCTTAACTCTGTTCCAGCCCAAGAGTATGCCATTCTCATGAAAGAAAGATTTTGTGTTTATGCTCCACACAAGTGAGTGGTGTGTGTGTGTGTGTGTATGTGTGTTTGTAGTCTTCTTAAAAATAAATATTATTGTTTCATGGTTTTTCAAATAATAATAGTTTATTCAAATAACATTTGAATAATATTATTCAAATAATAGTTTTTTTCAAATATTCAAATAGTTTCTCAAATAATAATAGTTTCATATTACACACTTGCTTTTTTGAATCGTTGACTAGTATGTCATTGGATTTTATACATATTGATATATTTTTTTGTAGAAGAAACCATTTCATAGCATTCTGGTAATATAAGGCAGGTTATTTTGTTAGCCCCTTCCTTACATTGCAAGCCAGGCTTCCCACTTTTATTTTACAGAGTTGCCATGTGTGCCTCTCAGTATGTAACATTGTGACAACTGGAATTGGAATTCCTGGGTAGATAAAGAAGATTCTGTTTACATTATTATTACAATAATTGTTCAGTATTGTTACCTTACTCTGAACTTACAATGATGTTACATCATGTTGACTTTTCCCTTCATCAATGGCAAAACTTGATGTGCTTTTGAAGTTAACAAGTGAGAGAGACCTTGTTTTAACTAGTAAGCCTTCATCCTTGATTGCTCTTTATACTTTCCCCCCACCCACTGTGAACTGTGTGGACCACTTCCTGCTCCTGAGTCCACTACAGACTGCCTTTCTCTTACTAAGAAACCTGAACTGACCTGTGTATTTGGATATCAAACTTACGCTATTTAAATGTGTTTTAAGGGGATCCTAATCTTTAGTTTACCTTATCATATAGTTATTGATGTCTATATTCTGTAAATTGCCAGGATACAGCCTTTTAAACTATAAGGCTTTTTTTTCTTTCAAAGGGAGGAATATAAAGTGATGCTTTCATATTTCCAAGAAAGAACTTCTTTGACAAGGAGCAGAAGACAAAATGTTAAAGAAACATGGGTAAATTTCAAGTTACGTTGGATGAAGTAGTGTACATTCATAGATTCATTTCACCCATATAGATAACAAAGTATCCCATATTCTTTTCAATGGAGCATTCTTTTTCTGCTTGCCAGTTACATCTGTAAACATGTAAAGTATGTAAGCTCGCTGTTCGGTCCCACTGATCCTTTCCTTGTGTTGTTCTGTTTTGTTTTATTCTCTATGGCAATAGCACACTGATTGTTGGCCACTTTCTTTGCTTTCAAACTACATCTTCTAAAGCAAGTCACAGACAGAACAGTCATGTCTACTACTGTCATCACTTTCTTTAAAATTGCCACTATCATTTTTCTATGTTCCCCTGGCTGAGATCTGGCGAAGTTCTACCAAAAATCCCTGTTGGATGCTGACATGCATTGCATGCAATATATGGGTTATGTTGCTGCATGAATATGTGCCTGTCTCATACAAATGTTACTGATTTTGAAACTTTAATGTTGGCCTAGAAACCTTTAATTCTCTTATGCATTTAGATTTCACACGTAGTTAGTCATATTATCAGTGAATTATAATTTTATTCCTTTCTACTTTTTATATATTTTGTCTCCTCTTTCCCTCCAGTGTGTGTGTGTGTGTGTGTGTGTGTGTGTGTGTGTGTGTCTTTGTAGGGGGAGGGGCTCCTGCACCTGTGTATGGAGACCAGAGATCAACATTTGGGTGTCTTCATCAATCTCTCTCCTCCTTAGTATTAAAACAGGCTCTCTCACTGATCTTGAAAGTAGCTAAATGGGATGGCTAGCAAGCCCCAGGGATGATCCTGTTTTGGCTTCCTCAGTGTTGGAATTGTATTGGTGTGTGCCTGACTTTTATATGATTGCTACGGACCTCATGCACTCTATTGACTGAGCCATCTTGCCAACCCCTCTTTTTCCTTTTAATACTGTGCTAATTATAATTAGCACTTTGACCTTGTCTCATTACTTACATTAAAGGGAATGCTTCTAACATTCCATTTATACTGTATCTGCTGTATACTTTGTACAATCTATCAGATAAAGAGTTTCCTCTCTCATGAATCTTACAGTTTCTATTTTATTAAATAAATCTATATTCATGCTATTACTGGTTCTGTATATATTTTAAGAAAGCCACGGTCTTTAGTTAGGCAATATAGTAAGTCAATATGTTTTGAATGTCAAACCATCCTTGCATTGCTGTAGAATGAATTCTTAATTGGTCACAATGCCTTTTCTTAAGACATACTTATTACTGAAGATGCCCTGGGAGAGCACACTACCAAATGTAGAGTGTGGCTGGCCACCAGTTGAACATCTTGGTAAAGGCCACGCCTGTCAAGGAACAGAACCTCCAGGACCAAAAAGCCACTCCTCCAACTCTCTCTGCCATAGACACTAAGATCTGATTTTGAGCCATCATTTCTTTCCTTTCTCTTAAGACTTATCATCCAAGTGCTTATCCAAGCCCTCACTGGCACTTTGCCTGGGCTGAAATTTCTGTATCTAGATTCACAAGATAGCATGCTTCTTTGGGTTTGTCATGTTTCCTTCCGACTTGCCACTGTGACCGATCTCTTAGGGGCTCGGGGTAGGATTTCAGGCGTCCTCGCTGGGTGGTGTTCTGAGGTTTGAGTAAAAGCAGCATCTTCCGCTAGGAGTGGCCTCCAAATTGAGGACACTCCAAGTAATGCTATCGCGTCCATCTCTATTTATGAAGCTCTGAAATTTTTTTTGAGGTTTTTGTTTCCTTAATATTTAAGTATTTTATGTTCCTGGTGCTACACTACACAATATATTTTACATTTTAAATAATCCAGAACATAATAAAACCCAGTTGAATTTGGTATTTGGATAGCGAACAAGTAATTGGATAAGTGCAAATGGATTTAATGGAAATAACTTTCTGCCTTTAGTGCATGGCAAAAATTAATTAATAGCATTTTAATATCACTAATCTCAAAACCTTTAAAAATGTTTATTTTTGGCGGGGCATGGTGGTGCACGCCTTTAATCCCAGCACTTGGAAGGCAGAGGCAGGCGGATTTCTGAGTTCGAGGCCAGCCTGGTCTACAGAGTGAGTCCAGGACAGCCAGGGGTATACAGAGAAACCCTGTCTCAAAAAAAAAAAATGTTTATTTTGATAGCCTTGTTGTGTGGATTATCAAAATGTTATTTCTTAATTCTCAAGTGCATTAAGTTTTTCCTGGTTATATTTTTGTTCTTGAATTTTGGTGCCAATCAATTATAGACTGATTTAAAAAAAAAATGTGAAGGTCAATGTTTTTGATTATGCCACTAAATTGAAACATATGAGAAAGGATTTCCCTATGTGGCCCAGAAATCCTGCTGTCTCTGAGTCTCAAGTGCCCAGACTACACATTCAACTCTCAGATCACTGCTTTCAGATTTCCTCTCCTTCCATTCTCTAAATTCAGCATTCTCATTAGTCGTCTGCTTGGCCTTACTGGGTTTCCTCCTTGTTCTCTTACTTTTTAAAAATGATTACACTTCCCTTATTTATTTTGTGTGTGTACCTGCACACACAGGCCATGGCATGCCTGTGAAAGTCAGAGGACAGACTGTGGGAGCCACTTCTCCCCTTTAGCTGGTGGGATCCAGAGATCTAATTTGAGCCACTAGGCTTAGTGGCCAGAGCCCTTCTCATTGAACCATCCCACTAACCCTGACTTCTTAAGGAAAACATGTTGCTCTGCAAATCACAACTTCCTGGCCTCCCTGAGTCTATCTATCATCTTTATCTTCAGCCTCTCAGCCTCCAGTCACCTCCAGCATTACATGGGATTCTGATGGCTTCCCTTGACTTTGTGCCACTGCTTCTTGATGGTACCTCAAAGTTAATGGCTCCGTGCCTATGGAGTCAATCTTTCTCCAGTGGTCAATGGAAGATATGGAATAAATTCCCTTCTACCCACAGAGCCTCACACAGACCTTCTCTGTAGCCCAGTAAGAATCATTCTCATTTATACATATGCTGTCTCTCAAGCTACTTCCAGAACGATCAAGGCCAAGCCGTTTCTTCTATTTTAATCTCCTTTTTCCCCACTCTGAGCTCTGAAACTTCCTCACATTCACCCTCCAGTTCTCTAATTCTCTCTTCAGCTGTTTATAACTTTCAGAAGATTTTCCTCTACTGTAATTTCTCTGTAGTAATCATGAATTCAAGGTATGGCAGGCCCATTAAAACCCAAGTCTAGTAATTCCTACCTTTAGTTTCATCTCATTTTAAAATGGAGGAAGCAATGGGTTTGAGCCTTAAGACTTTATGGAGTCTGGTTGACTTAGTACTCATGCTTTCCTTTGCATGTTGGTGGCCATTCTCCATGTGATTACTGTGATAACTGTGATTACTGATATTCACCATACCTTACCTTCAGTGACTACTTGAATCTCTATTCTTTACATGTTTTCCATCCTTACATATGTTTCTTTCTCATGGTGCCTTTGGCTGCATCTTGAGCATTTTTACCAGTCGCTATAGCACCATCCTGATTCTTGGTCTTTATCTCAAGGTCCTGAGTCTTCTGTCTGCTGACTCTCTCAGGAGGAGACAATGTGAGGGAGACCAGAGGAAGGAAGTGTCTCCTCTCGTCACCCAGCCAGTCTCAGCCCGTTAGAGCTACAGAACAAAGTAGTTCTGGGGCTTCCTAGGCATCTCTCCCCAATCAGATGTCTCTGTCCCCCTCAAAGCAAAATACTGTCCCAGGGTGACAGTATTGGACAATGGGGCCTTTGAGAGGAGATGTATTTATGAGGGAAGAAGCTCATGAGTGTCCTTTTAAAAAGAGGGCATGCCTGCTTTACACTGTATAAGACTGTACGAGATGCCTTTGTCAAAGCAGAGAGCAAGGCATCCCCAGACACTGAATCCATTATCATCTTCATGTTGAACTTCTCAGTCGCCAAAATGTGAATAATAAATTTTTATTATTTACAAATTACCAAGACCAAGGTAATTTATTCAATCAGTCCAAATAAACTAAGAAGGAAGAAAACAAGTTTCTTTTCATGTTCCCAGGGTCACCTTCCTCTGACTCCTCCTGCTGCTTTTTCCAAATATAGCAGGGTTTTGTTTTTTTTTTTTTTTTTTTTTTATTTTGGTGAGACAGAGGTCAGAATCAACACAGCACAGCCGCCCACTCTCCCCTCATATTAAGCCAAGGGTCTCTCTCTTTGAGGACTTTCCTGAGGATAAGCAGTTGGTTGGTTTTGAGTAGAATCCTAGGAAAAGCAGTGAATTGAATGGAGTTTATCTTCATACTTCCCCTATTGTTTTGGCTGTATTTGCCAGTGTGCAATATGGACTTCCTGATGTTAACTGTGAGATTGGCTTTGCTCAGTATTGCAGTTGACTAATGTCCCAAAAGCTTTAATCAGCTTACTCTTCCAACTGCAGGGTTGTCTAGCTGGAGAACGCCCTGCATTCCTGCATCCCTTTGGAGCTGACCATACTTGCACTGTGGCATTCAGCCAAATGAACAGCCATCCATCATGGAGGAAAAGACTTCCTGAGCCCTGTGAAAACACACAGTGTGGAGAGTATTTTTGTTCCACAAGGTTTATATCTGGCTTCCGCCTAAACTCTTAATCATAACAACCTTTGCCATAGCTCATTTACCTCAACTCCTTTTTCAGTTCAAGGGGAAACTAGGATGATGCCATTTTAATGGAACAGCCATCTACCTGAGTGGCCCTTTCAGAGTGGCCCTGAATTTCTACTTAAGCACTCAGAGGGCCCCCATGTCTAAAAAGCCAAAGTGGCTTAAAGACTGTGGTGAGACTCTGAGGTGAATGAAGTGAACTCCTGATGCCAGGTTCATTGAATAAGTACCCTGGGCACACATGGAGTCACTTAAGAGGTGCCTGTGGCGATCACGTGCTTGTCCTACACAAACCTAGACATACCTATAAAGAATGGGAAGTCTTACATGAGAAAGGTGTAGTCTGGAGGGAAAAGTCACGTTTGTAATGTTTTCATGTTTTGTAGAAAATTCATCTGCTTCTGTATGTCTTAGTCACCATGGGATGTTTTGACAAGATACTTTAAGTAGATATTTATTTCTCATAGTTCTCAGAGATCATTAAGTCCCAGATCTAGGTATGAAATGTCGAAAGGATGCTGAAAGCCCTACTCTTGCCTTGCAGCATTCCAACTTCTTGTGTCTTCATGAAGACAGAGCAACATAGCTGTCTGTTGTCATCTTGTCAGGATACTAGTCCCATCACAAGGACTTTGCTCTCATGGTTCAAGCACTACCACATTAAGGGGCTTGGCTCTAATGCATAGATTTGGGAGGGGGGATATAAATATTGTCCGTAATACCTTGTTCCTTGTCTGAACGTTTCTTGTGAATATAGTGTGCCCTGACCTTTGACCAAACTCTTGACATAGATGAAAGGCTACCAATGATGCTTAGAAGGTGGTGAACCTTCTGCAGTAATCATAGTGGATAACCTTAGCTTTAACCGGAGTCTATAACAAAAGTTCTCAGTGTTACTCCCCCTTAGGAATTGGGAACATCTATAACAAGAGTCTCTGTGTTTCAGAAGACAGTTTGCTGACCTTAGGGCACAGCATCCGACAAGCCTGACTTTCCTGTGATGAAGTATGTATAGCTTTGTTAAGGCAGGCTTTCACTCTGCGTTCTGCATTTATCTCGTGTAATCACCATTTGTTGTCTTCCTGAAGCATCTATGTCAATCTTTCCTTCTTCCCAGAGTTTCCTCCTTTGCATCTGCTAATTAAGGTTCTGGCTTCAGGTGTTTGCTCTGGCTAAGGCTGAACTAGGTTATATCGGCTTGGTAAATTTCCACTTCACACAGAATGAGAACTTCAGAGGCATAAACAGCTGTGTGTCTGTCGTACAATAGGAATATGATGTGAGCCATTACCTATGAACCATGTAAAACCATGCTGCAATTTTTCTAAGTTTTATTTAAATATCCAAGACAACTTGTAAGTTAGATTGAACATATATCTCAATGCATGCATATTATCTAAATATATAATTACTATAAAAACATTGATGAGATATTTCAGTGTTCTTCTTTAGACCATGTCTTCAAAAACTGAGTAGGACATATTAATTGGGACAAGACACATTTCTATGTATAGGCCCTGACCTGGGGAGTAACTTTTGTATACATTTTCCAGTGGATTAGGTAGGGGTCAGTCCATACGGTCATACCCATGGGAAGAACAGTGTGATTTTTTTTTATAAAAAGTCATTGTCAAAGTTATAAATCAAGTGTCCATCATTAATAGCATTACTATAAGACTGGGGATTAAATTCTCCCATGAGTTCTGAGTAACAAACCATATTCAAACCCTAACTTGATGGGTTAAGTCCACAGGGTTGTGCATGACTGGTTATGGATAACATTAGTGTTTACACATAAAAACCTAGCTTTTTAAAAATATAGACAGTGAAAAGCATCTATGTGGCAGGCACAACAACCATTGAACTACCTGTGACTAGCAGAGTGGCTTTCGAATGAGCCACACACACAGTGCCCTCCCTTTGTCTAGCTGACGTACTGCTCACTGCCTACGTCTCTTCAGCCTCATTGGGAAGGATCTGAATTTGCTGAACGTGGCGCCAAAGCAGAGAGGATGAAAGGCCACTAGAGAGGTGTGAGGGAGTAAAAGACATCTTAGAATCAAAGAAATAAAGAAGCCCTCTAGATCAGCACAGCTTTGCCCAATCCGGTTCTACAACTGTATTCCCTGGAGCTAACTTGATAACCATTACACACAGAGAAAGAAGTTTAAAAGCTCAGCTCTATGCATTTAATATCAGACCAAGGAAAGTATTTCCACTGGGGCTGGAGAAATGGCCCAGCAGTTAAGAACACTGGACATGCTCTTCCAGAGGACCTGGGTTTAATTTCCAGTGCCCACATGATGGCTCACAACCATCTGTAACTCCAATTCTAAGGGATCTGATTCCATCTTCTGGCTTCTGTGGAGACTAGGCACACATGTGGGGGCAGAGATGTACACATGGGCAAAACACTGATACACACAAAATAAAAATAAAGAATATTTCCTTATGTCATAATAGGTATTGTATGTGTGATATATATATATACACACATATATCCATATATACACATATATGGGGTGTGGTTAAAGTTTTTTTCAGTATTTTTTTCACTGCAATGTAGAATTGGTTTTAAAATGTGTAGTCTTCGGAGTTATTTAGAATATAAGATTGGGGGATATAGTTCAATCGTAGTGCTCTTTCTTAGCCCTTGGTGTAATCCCAGAACTAGAACAACACACAAATGAATGATATTTGTAGCTACAGAAATGCTTCATCGACATGGTAGCAGACTGGAGAGTGTGATGGCTGGTTTAATGTCAACTTGACACATGCTAGAGCTACTGGAGAGGAGGAATCGTTGATAAAGAATATACCTACAAAAGATCTGGCTGTTGACAAGCATGTAGGGCATTTTTCTAATTAGTGATAATGAGGGAAAACCTAGCCCACTGTAGGTAGGGCCACCCTGGTGGTGATGATCCTGGGTTCACCAGAAAGCAGGCCGAGCAAATCATAAGGAGCAAGCCTGTAAGCAGCACCCCTTGATGGCCTCTGCTCCTGCCTCCAGGTTCCTGCCCTGTTTGAGTTCCTGTCCTGACTTCTTTCAGTGATGGTGTGTGATGGATGTGGAAGTGTAGGCCAACCAAACCCTTTCTTCTCCAGTTTGTTTTGATCATGGTGTTTCATCATAGAAGTAGTAACCCTAACTAGGATAGGGAGTAAGCCAGAAAGTTTCCAGTTTTAGTCATCAAGATCTACATTTCTTAATTAGATTGTCTCTCCAAATTGGCCTCTCAGACAACCTATTCCACTGTTTAAAAATGAGTTCAAGCATGTTTAGAAACACTGGGGAGATTTGTCATAACATAGACAAAACAGTCAGGTCACTGGAATTTTTTTTCCCATCATGATATTTTTGTTGTTGTGTGAACTTCCCAAGGAAAAGGCTCCGTAAGTAGGAAGTTGAAAAGTCTGTAATCCTCTTCACCCTTTGGATCAAATGACAAAGTTTTCATGGGGAGTCAAAGTAACAAGGCAAGATGTTTATTATCTTTGTTTGACTGGGGGATCATTTTATGCTGTGTGTTTATGTATAATATGGAGAAAGTCAAAGACTTTGCATATTGGATTTCAAAATAAGTTGGATGTGCTTAAAAAGTGAAAACAAAATCCACTGTAATCTTATTTTCTAAAGACAACATCGCTACTAGTTTGGTCTCTTCCTTTCTAGAGTTTTGCTTTGCCTACTTTTCCATCCACTGGTAAACTGGTACATATTTTGTGTTGTTGATTATTATGAAAACACTTTTCAAGTTTCTACAGAAGACCTCATTGTAGACTGATGTCATGTATCACTGAAGAAAGCTATCCCACCGGGCATACTTTGTATTTCCAGTTATTTAGAAGTAACTAAAGAAATAGCTTAATCTTCGAAGGACTCACTATGCAAGCATCAAAACGCAAGCTCCAGCCATGTGAACCACCCAAGAAAGCCAGGTATGGGTGCATACGTTTACAATCCCAGCATGTGGATGGCAGAGAAACAGATTCCTGGAACTCACATGCCAACTACCCTAGCCTAATGGGTAAACTACAGATCAATGGAAAGACCATGTGTAACAAACCAAGGTCAATGTCACTTGAGGAACCAAGTACAGGGTTCACCTCTGGCCTCCACATGCATGTACATGCACGTGTGTGCACACGCGCGTGTGCACACACACACACACACACACACACTAAATAGAAATGCTAAAATAGAAATGAATATAAACCTGTACTTAAGTTATCTCTTAATGATAATAATCATTTAATAAAGTAGATACTTTCCTGTCAAATGCCCAACACCATGTCTTGGATTTCTGATAGCCAGATAGCAAAGTAATATTTCCAATTCACAGATAAAAATCTGATCCGAGAACATTCTTGGTTAATAGAAGAAGTGAGTGTATAATGGGGACATCTGAGGAATCTTTCTAGATAACTGAAAAGGAGCATGAGACAGTACCCTATCGCTTAAATAGCTACGAGATGTTTGAGATAAAATTGAAATTTAAAATGCTTTGCTGTCGAAACAAATTATTCCTGACACCATTTTTTCCTTTTAATTGAAATCAGCATCCAAATCCTTTTATTTGCTGAAATATGATTTCTCTCTGCCTCATAGAAATGGTTTAACCCGTGCCGCCACTGATCTCATGCACATCCATGAAGACAGGTGTCATGCTTTATTTGTCATGACGGTTCCAGCTCTTAGCTTCACAGCTGGTATTTCTAGCCTTCAATGAGCTGTTGTGGGACTGGGTTACTATTCAGTTAAACGCTAAAACCAAGATATCAACGAAGAACAACGAGTTCTTCAAATCCTTTGGCATTTAGGAGAACTATGTTTGTCAGATGAACAAGCCAAAATTCAAATACTTCCTCATATCTTTGCTGGGCATTAGGCAGAGTGCTACGTGCTGGGAACAAAGAGTTTTAAAATGTTTCCCCCTCATCCTCCTGGAGCATGTGGCTAAGAGTCAGGCCTGGATAAGAACCCAGACAATAAATGATCCATTCCTTGAGGGGGTAAATATGGAAAAAGTACAATTTGAGTTAAAATTAGGAGAAAAAATCGGGATCGGTGAATGGAGAACTCTGTGGAAGAGCAGCAACCTGTTTAGTGCAGGCGCCAAAAGTAGGACGATTTCACTGACTTAAAAACTACAGTTTACCTTCAGAGTGAAGTACATAGGGCTAGCAGTAAGTTTGGAGAGGAATAAGCAGCGCCTCTGGACAGCACTTGCGCCTCCTCCCCAAAGCTTGTGCTCCAGCTCGAACTCTTGCTGGTAGCTTATACCCGTGTGAGCTGGATCTTCTATATTTGACCACCCCGAGAAAACACAGTTCACACAGTGTTTAATACTAGGGCCAAGTAATGTCTGAAATGTCATGAAGGAAAGAGCTCATGAAGGTTCCCACTCACAGAAAGATGGCACACGTTCTGGGCAGGTGCTGTGTAGTAGTTGGTGGAAACCAGCTTGTGGATTTCTTCAATACTGCATGTACCTACCTGGGGTTGAGCCCACAGGCTATTTTCCACTCTCTGTAGCCTACTCAGGCCTATCTGAGACAGAACACAGACAACATGTGACCTGAAGGGGCTTCATCCCCAGATCTACAGAGGCAGGCAAGCAGGTAGAAGCATCCGAGGCGCTATGACCTACAAGACAGGCAGCATCCAGCCTTGGGAAGAGTCCTTCATGGGGTACCAGGAGAGGACCGCTGTTCTGATGGCTTTGGGCAAGTCACTCAAATTCCAAGGCTCTCCATTTCCTCAGTCATAAAATGTGGCAGATAAACCTCCCCCCCCCCTTATCTACAGAAAACACTGCAGTTAAGTACACTCTGTGCCCAGTCAAGCATTCCACAGATGCCAGGTATTGCAGAGACGAGAAAGCTTCACCAGGTCAGTTAAAGCAAGTTGAAGCAGCTGTCCGAATGTGCTTCTCAGGCTCCTGAAATGCCCCTGTTGTCTTGTGACCAGGACTTCCTGGAATGTATTAAGGAGTTTCTTACTTTCAAAAATATTATCCAGTGCATTCTTTGCTGCTGGTATTTTTCTAATAACTTCATTGGAAACTGTCAGCAGAAACAGCATCCTCCCTGAGCGCCGTCCCCATTAAAACTGAGAAGGTTCCTGACCTTCCACCATCCCATGCAAACAATGTTGCTAAAGCTCCGCCGGTGACATCATCACTTTCACGGGCTTTAGAATACCTCAACTAACATACTTGTTGATTACAGAGCTAGACCTGACTGATAGCTAATGTTGATCATTTGGAAGCCTAGGAGATGGTTGAGTGGGTAAGAGCACTAGCTATACAAAGCACAAGGACCTGAGTTCAAATCCCCAGCACTCATTAAAGAAAGAACTAACAGAGGTGAGCGTGACCATACATAGCTGAAACCTCGGCATGTGAGCTGGACACAGGCGAGTGACAGAGACTGACAGATTGCCTAGCTGAAAATCACTGAGCTCTGGGTACAGTGAGAACTCCAAGGGAGTAAGTAATAAAGCAGGACCCCAGCATCCTCCTCTAGCCTCCTTACCCCTTCACATGGGCATGTACACCCCCACCCACACAGAGCCATCAGGCACACACATGCAGCTATAGCACACACACACACACACACACACACACACACACGCACATCACACTTCACACACCCACACATTTAACACACACTCACATAGCTATCATACACAAGCTATCACATACACATCACACTTACATATCACACACACACACACACACACACACACACAAATTACATATCTACATACATCTTACACATATCCCCTACACATTCATAACACACACACAATTATACACCCCACACACATCTCACACATACCCCCTACACATTCATCATACACACACTCATACACCCCACACACATCACACACATCACAATTACGAATTAGATCACGTGACATATGGCATTTAGTATCCTGATTATTTTTTGTAGTGATGGGGTTACCAAGTCAAGCCCTAAGCCTTACCTTTGCTGGGTTGGTTATACTGTATTATGAACATTTTCTCAACATTAAATATTCCTTAAAAGGAAATGCATCACTTTCTATCATGTTTATACACTAGTACCACTTAATCAAATTTTCTGATATTAATAGTGATACCAATAACAACTTTTCTTGCTTCCTAGCTGCTTTTTGGAATAGATTCATATAGTGAAAGCCATTAAATATAACTAGTATAAAACCTTTTGTGCCACAAGTTACATTTGTAAAATAATAAAGTTTTAGTAGGGCTAAGCAAAAAGAAAATGCAATTACTGAAAATCCTATCTTGCGAGTACAACTAATATTACACATATACAGAGTTAATATTCTTTTTATATCTAATGAAAAATATGATTGGCTGGGAACTGACAGCTGGTTTTTTTTTTAATTCCCAAAATAAACATAGTGAAGCTCAGCAAGTAAAAACTTCTTCAGTAGCCAATTTGTCCAGTATTACTTCTGGAATGATATGTCCATCCTTTTTTCTTTTTTTAACTTGTATCAGTTCTGACCCAAAATAAGCCATCTTATCTTGAATGGTGCCAGTATTTTCTTAGAACACAGTCTCTAGATGAAACACAAATCTAAAGACCACAGATAAACATGGACTCTATTCATTATGCCCTTGTGATGATCAGGAAGCAGCCAAGTATAGTGAGAAAGGACACTTCAATCCGCCCACTATTTCAAGTGTCCCTTTACAGCTGTGACAGCTGTGAATTGGGAATGAGTTAGGTTCAAACCCAGCATCAGGGCAGGATGATGATGTTGGTTCTAAATCCTTCCAATAGTTAGAAGAGAGTTTTCAGTATTTCGCCAAGCAACTTTCTGTTTTCCTACCACTTCTGTCTTATCCCATCCTGTTTGTTGTGTTAGAAAGCAGCTCATATCCGGACAGATCAACCATCACAGTCCCATGAGTAAATCAAGTCCCTCCTGGTTTACTGGGGTGGGGGGGAGCGAGGAAGAGAAGAAGGAGGGGAAAGAGGGAAGGCATTGGGGGGGTCTCTACCTTTTATTCAGGCCATAATGTAATCACGTGCACCACGGAGAAGCACAGGTGAGGAACAAGCAGGGAGTATGTGGCGGTTGCTATGGTAACAGACGCAAGAGGGTCCTTGTAGCCCAGGGGTGATGTCGTTGCTGGATTCAGAGGCTGACCTTAATGCCAGCAGCGTCTCCCCTAGCAGGACACTGAGCCTCATACTTTTCTCTAGGGTTCTTTAGTGCCATCCTCGTGTAAGTCATGGGCATATGCCCAAACAGGCCCAACTTCCTTCCATCACACTGCCCAGTGAGTTGATAGTTTGAGAGTGTCTTAACCTCTGAAGTGATTATGTGATGGCTGCAGTATAAGCTCAGAAGCAAGAATGGCGAAATCGACAGACTAGAAATAGAAACAACCTTAAGACCTGAAGCCTTATGACAGACGAAAATATGGGAAGTCACGATTTGTCCCTGTTGGAGCAAAGCATCAGGGAGACCCCTCTTGAGGTACCACAGATACAGACCAAGAACTCAGAGAAGCTGGCATGAACATACGTTCTCCACCTTCTGATATGAACGCAGAAGGCAAATGCCAACTGCCCTGGCATGCACCAGCTGGCACACTGTAAATGATTTACTTGGGAGTCTGTTCAACAAAGTTCACCTTCAAAAAAGACACAGGCAAGCTTCCTCGGGTTCTCCCCTGCTCTTACCTGTGGACCTGCCATGCTCTTTCTGTTGGATAAATCACCGAGCTGGTCTAAACAGAGAAGGCTCTGCGTCTATAAGTTTTCTCAGCCACTAATTTTTCGTATTTATTCATTATGAGGGTGGTGGGTTTGGTTGCTGAAATCGAAAAGCTATTCTCCTGTGAATAGCTTCCCAGGTGAGTAAACTGAAGATGACAGCACTTGCTCTCGTTAGCTTTAATTGTCGATTCAAAATAGTGTAGTGTCATCTGAAAGGAGAGACCCCATTGCAAAGCTGCCTAGGTCAGAGGGGCTTGTAGGCATCATGAGGGGAATTGTCTTGATTGCTAATTGATGCAGAAAGGCCCAGCTCACTTAGGGCAGTGACACACCTAGGCATGTGGTCCTTTGCTATATAAGAAAATTAGTGAGGTTCACAGCCATCCACTGGACTGAGTACAGGGTCCCCAAGAAAGGAGCTAGAGAAAGGACCCAAGGAGCTGAAGGGTTTGCAGCCCCTTAGGACGAACAACGATATGAACTAACTAGTACCCTCAGAGCTCCCAGGGACTAAACCACCAACCAAAGAATACACGTGGTGGGACTCATGGCTCCAGCAGCATGTGTAGCAGAGGATGGCCAAGTCGGTCATCAATGGCAGGAGAGGACCTTGGCTCTGTGAAGGTTCTATGTCCCAGTGTAGGGGAATGCCAGGGCCAAGAAGCAGGAGGGGGTGGGATGGTGAGCAACGGGAGAGGGGAGGGAACAGGGGATTGTTTTAGTTTGGGGTTTTTTTTTTTATTTTATTTTGTTTTATTTTATTTTATTTTTGGAGGAGAACCTGGGAAAGGAGATATTGTAAATAAAGAAAACATCTAATAAAAAAATAAATTAAAAAAAAGAAAGAAAGAAAACTAGCTAAACACAAGCTAGAGAGCCATCCAGAGAGTAAGCCAGTATCCAGCATCCCCTCCGTGGTCCCTGCTTCAAGTTCCTGTTTTAGCCTCGATTTCCTTTAGTGATCAACTTTGACCGGAAGTATGAGCCAAGCAAATCCTTTCCTCCTTTAAGTTGTTTTTGGTCAGAGTTTAATTACAGCAGTAAGCAGTCTAGGGCAGTGTGCAGCCCAGCAGCCGTGCAGACTACACCTCTCAAGCCCGCTTGGCTGTGCCTTAGAATACAAGTGAGTGTGGTTAATTCTGCTCTTTCGCCTCTGAACTCTAAACCCACGATTATCTGTGCTTCTTCACAGTAGAAACTTTGACCTCCTACAAAATGAATTTTTTACAGATGTAACCTGTTTTAATGAGATACTTAGAAAGTTCGTCATAGCCCGCTCCACAGAGGGGATGGCCTTTGCCGAGCTATTGAGCGTTGTCTCCTGGATTAGTATGATAACATCAGCCTATTGTAGCCATGAAGTCATCTTTAACACCGTGCCTGGTTGCAGCCGTCACCTGTGCCGGAGAGATGGCTCCGTAGCTAAAGGCACTTAGAGCTCTTGTGGAAGATCTGAGTTTGAGTGGCAGCTATCAGGAGGCTGAGACAGGAGGATCAGGAATTCAACGAAATCCTCAGCTACACAGCAAATTAGTGCCAGCCTAGACTGCAGAAGACCCTGTCTCCAACAGTCAACAAGTGAAACAACAACAGCGTGCGCATGGACACACACACACACACACACACACACACACACACCATTCTGTTCCTATTTCATCATCCTCACAGCCATTCTTATTTAGGGGCTTGGCTTATTTAGCTTTTCCTCAGTCTCCGTGGACCACCCACTCCCCATTTCATTCAAATAAATTCCCTTTTAAGGAGTCATTTCATGAACCTAAATTATTCCTATTCCTTATCACTAAATACAGTAGCAGAATGGAAACAGGAAGCCATATAATAGTCTGACCAATAGGATTGCTGGGCCAGCAGCCTTCTACCCCTGCCAGTGAGCCTCATCTTACCATGTGAAGAAACGGGCAGCTTCAGGAACAACAAAGTCAGAGCAGCGAGTGCACGTGGGTGGTGGGAAGCTAGCCTGGCACATGCCCAGGATGAGCTAGGGAATGTTTAAAGTCACTAATTGCTTACCACCTGTGGCACTTCCAGGCTTGCTTATGTTAGTAGAAGTGCTGGCCCTGAAAGAAAAATTAATCATATATCTATAAAACAAAAGAGAAGGATCTAAACATCCTCTTCCCCAGAGATGTCATTTGGAATGATCACTTGACCTAGAATGTTCATCAGGACTCCACATGTGCCTGCTTGGTCTCAGCGCCTGCCTCAGAAGCTGTGATTCTTACCTTTGCTATGAAGAAAGGCCGAGTGGGTGTACTATATTTTGTGTTTATTTCCAAGTGCATTGTTGATTGCTATAATGGTTTTTGGGGTTTGCTTTCCTCCTTACCAGTAAAAATTTAATGTCTCGAAACAGTTTAAAATGCAAAATGGTAACACATCAAGTTAATAAAGCGCAGAAAAATTTGGGAATGCTTAAAGTTCATATGCATGAAGCCAGGGCAGAACAAACAAAACAGCGATTTCGCTGTATATGGGGTTGGGGTATAATGAGCAATACCACCTACCAAACACGCTTTTGAAAACTCCTCTCTAAACCCCACATATAGTTATATGCCATAGCAGGTGGTATTGAGGACAACTTGGAGCCCAACCACTTCTCATTTGTTTGTTGACTTCCATGAGACAAACGACTTGCCGGCCATAGGCTTGTGCCACAATGTACTGTGTCAGCATGTGCCCAAAGCAACAGGGTCAACTGATGGCCTACAACTGCCAAGACTCCATCCTCTAATCTAAAATTCAAAAACGACATATATTTCAAAATCTTATCATTTTCTTGGGATTAGTTTTTTTTTTTCTTAGTCTGGTCTTATTTACAAACAGAGCTCAATGCTGAAAAGAGGCCCTATATAACCCACTCAAAGCTCGGCGATCCTTGGGAGGCATCAGCTTAACCCAGAATACTTTTACATAACCCAAGCCACCAAGAGGGATATCCGGTCGGTCTGCTATTTTTAAAGCGTTTCTCCCCCAGTCCAGCTCATGTAGCAGAGTTGAAGCAGTTTGCTTACAAAATTGGCACCATTTCTGTGATTCATGAGATCCCACTTTGAATGAAATATTTTAACTTATCTAAAAGTAAAACTGTTTTTTCCAAAGCAGGCACACATATGCACATGCTGAAGAGACCTGTCTATGACTATATATATGATATTGTACGCTGGATTAATTAACTCATTCAGTGACTATTCACAGAGTTAGGTACTGTCTGCCAAATGTTGGGTTACAGCTGGAGACATGAGGGTGGGAAAGGAGACATGTTCTCTCAGAGCAGGCAGTTGAGTAAGAATTAAAGTCTAATCAAACAGGCAACTGCAGTGGATGAGGAGGTGGCAGAGGGATGCCTGTGAAGGAGCAAGGGGAAGATCAGAGCTTCTCAAAATGCAAGCTGAGATGAAGCAAGAGAGGAGAGAATCTTTCTGACAGGGACAACAGCAAAGGAATTCTTTTTTGCATCTTACATCTTAGCTAGTCACTATGGGAAAATAAGTTGTATTGAAATACTCACCTAATCAGGAAATACTAAGATAGATTCTCCTGTATTTGTGTATGTGTGTGTGTGTGTGTGTGTGTGTGTGTGTGTGCACGCGCGCGCGCACGTATGTATGCAAGTATTCGTGCATGTGTGTACATGTGCATTCGAAGGCCAGAAATCACATCAGGTATATACCTCCATTGCTCTCTACGTTTTAAATTGAAGCAAGGCTTACCCTTGAGCCCAGAGTATGCCAATTCAGCTAGTCTGGCTAGCCAGTTTGCCCCGGGGATTCCTTGTTTAACAATCAGAGTGATGAGATTACATGTATGTGGGAGTGACAGAGATGCCATGCCTGCCTGATATTTATATGGGTGCTGAGGACCCAAGCTCCTGTCCCCATACTTGCACACACTGAGCCTTTTTCCAGTCATAGAGTCTCGTTGGTTTTTTTGTTTGTTTGTTTTGTTTGTTTGGGGTTTTTTTGTTTTTTGTTTTTTCAAGACAGGGTTTCTCGTTGTTGTCCTGGCTGTCCTGGTATTCACTGTGTAGACCAGGCTGGCCTGAAACTCAGAAATCCACCTGCTTTTGCTTCCCAAGCACTGGGATTAAAGGCATGAGCTACCACCGCCCAGCAGTCTCGTTTTTGTTATATATATATATATATATGTTGAATTCAAGTTTCTTGGGAAACATAGGCACGGTGGAGAGAGTTCTCTCTGCTCCACCATGGATTACCGGCTCTGGCATTCTCTGAATCTCCCTGCTGAATATAGAAGCACGCCAACTCTCGCTCTTGGATCTCGCTCCTTTAAAACATGAGCATAAATGCCTTCTTCTTTTCCTATCTCGATCTTTTTTTAAATTTATGTATGATTTGGAAGCATAAGTATATTATTTTAGACTAAAAGATAAGATCATACAACAGATAAGTATCTGCCAGATTTTGCACATCCCTAAAGGATATAACATATTAGGGACATATTTATTTAGGACAAACTATACTGGTGATGTATGATAAGAAAAAATAGCATGTGCTCATTAAGGAAATTTTCTGTAAAAAAAACCAGAAAGAAATCCTAGTTTTACTACATAAAGGCAATATCATTAATGTTTCCAAGATTTTCTCCTAGAAGTTTTATTATATAAATGACTTTTTTTAGAACAGAGATATAAAGGGCCTTTTATATACAATTCTATAACTTTTTATTACAAAAATAGACAACGTGAATACTATCTATATGGCCTTGTAAATAATTTTTAATAGTCAAGCTTTATCAGTTTGTGCTTTTGACTAGCTAGAGATTAAGCCTTTCTTGAGCATCTCTTTAACTTTCTTTACATTTGCTTTTTGATGGGGAAGAGGGGCACATGCCATAGCATGCATGTGGAAGTCAACAGAGAAATCGACATCCTTGTTCTCCTCGGCCACCGCATGGGTCCCAGGAGTCAAACTCAGACTGTAAAACTTGGCAGCAACTGCCTTTACCCACTGAGCCATCTCCCCGGCCCTCGGCCATTTCTATTCTAGGTATTTTGTAAATATTTACAGCATTTAATTTTTTTCTTTTGGCACCTATCTCATTTTGTAGACCAGGCTGTCCTAGGCTCACAGCTGTTCTATCTCAGTCTCCTACTGCTGGGACTGCAGCAGCAGGCCGTGAAGCACAGCTTTATCTTTTTTTCACTTTGTTAACACCGCTGTGATCACATTTGCATATGACACTGTGCTTCAAGGATGAGATTCTGTTTCTGTATACGTCCACAGAAATAAAACTTTCATGGTGATCATATTGGTGCTGTGTGATTGTCAGGATGCACACACACACACACACACACACACACACACACACACAGAGTTTATTTGCTCCTCATAACAGCAGTGCTTTATTAGGAGAGAGAGAGAAGGAGAGAGAGAGAAAGAGAGAGAGAGAGAAAGAGAGAGAGAGAAAGAGAGAGAGATATTTGTCTCAGACTGTGTTTCAGTTTCCTTCTGTGGAACCAAAGTGTTGATAATATCTACGTAGAGGTCGCTGCATGGGTTAAACATGCTAACAGCAGTGAGGCACAGAGACACCAATGTGATCACCACGTTGTAGCTATTATTTCCGTGGGCCTGGTTAACAGAAGCTATCAGGTCTGGGAACTGTTAGGTCTCGAACCCAGGACAAATGGCTAACTGAGGTGCCTATTTAACACATCACAGTAGACCATGCCACCAAGTTTCTCCCAGAATTCCTCAGTCCCTACCTGTTGCAGAGTATGGTTGGCATACCCTGATCCCCTACCCTAAACTTCTCCAGCCCAGGGGCTGTGCTGCCCTTCCCTATGTAACCCAGATATTTTGATTACTTGGTCTTTTTTTTTTTTCTATCTTTTACCCTCCTGACCTCTTAGTCTCCTGGCTCTCCCATTTCTCCTCTCTCTCTCCTCACATGGCTCTGCTCAGGGTCGTGTTCCCTCTGGACGACCCCAGATGTCCCTGCCTCTGACCATGCTCTCCCTTGTATCTACAATAAACTTTCTTCTCCACCAAAAAAAAAAAAGAAAGAAAGAAAGAAATAAAACTTCTGTGTTAGAGGAAACAAATTTGGACATGCTGTGTACAAATGACCCACTTTATGAATTCAGATCTTATGTTAAAAAAAAAAAAAAAAAAGAGGAGGAGAAGAATTAAGGAGAGGATGGGCAATGAGTATTTTGCAAAGCAGACTACAATGTGTGAGCCATCAAAGACTGTGGAATAGCTCCACACGAGATATCTTTTTAGAGCCATGAAGCACAGGTGCAAAGGACATGCTGTATGCCTGCCATAGGAAACTACTCAGCCAATCAGATTGGTAGGATTCCAAGATCTGTCAAATAACTCATTCTGGAGAGAGAGATAGCTCGAATGTTACAGTTACTCCCTTCGACTCCAAGAAATCCCAATAAAGTTCTAATGGAAGCCCATTGTGCTTACAACTACTGGAAAAGTCTCAGATTACTTTGAGCGGAAATGGCTTTCCTAGTCTGGTCATTACAAAGGCTAAATATAAAGATTTTTGGCATGATTCATTTCCGGAACACCAATAATAAAACATTTAGAGTGTTCTTCTAAAGCACAAAACCTCTGGAATAAATCTGCTCATTTGTTTTCAGGGCAAAGGATAGAACAAAATTATATAAAATATGTAGCCAAATTGTTTTAGATCCAATCAGTATAAAACTGCCTCCTTAGATTGTGCTGAGTGTCATAAACTGTTACATCAATTTCTGTACTTATCTCACCGCTGACCTGTGAGAAACTGAAGCACATGCTTAAAGTTGCTCTGGCTTGGAGGACCTCGTTGATAAAGCCTGGTCTAACATGACTGACTGACTGTCTCCCACATACAGAAACACATGTTCCCTGGTGATCATAGAAATTTATAAGGATTCATCAGAATGATCATGGCAAATACATTCTGCAAATTAAACTCATTAATAGGATAAAGAAACAAATCTATTTATAGTGCAGTTAAGTCAGAAGGAAAAGACCACCAATATATTTTAAATTTCTCTCCTAAATAATTTTCAGTTTAAGGAGACACTCAAGGTCACGATGGCAAGATATTTCAATAATAAAGATGAGAAAAATAGCAGTAAGGCTATATTAGCTAAGTTCAACTATTTTCTATGGGCTGGACACATATAGCAGTGGTAGAGCACTTGTCTACCAAACATGAGGTTCTGGGTTCAATTCCCACATCTGAATGTAGCACAGACAAGCAAGGTGTGTTCTATGCAAATACTTAGCTGGTATACCACTATCATCTCACTAAGAAATACATGGAAGGCTGGAGGTGGTTACTCACACCTGTAATCCCAGCACTAGGGGGACAGGAAGAGTATTGCAAATTTGAGACCAGCCTGGGATGTACAGAGAGATCTGGGGGTGACCAGAAATGTGAGGTTTCTTAATAAAATCAAGAAGAAAAAAATATATATATATATGTATACTGTGAATAGTCAACTTGGAATACTTTTTTTAAAATCAAAAGGGAGGGTGTTAAAAAAATCAATGCAAAAGAAATTGGAGAAACTATAAGTTCACAGATACAGTGGATCCATGCTTGGAAAATATTTGTAAATGGAAGAATGTTAGCTCTCCTAGTCAAAGAAAAACCAATAATATACAAAATGAGGATATGGTCCCAGTGACACACACGGGTGTTAGCAAAAACTCTGCATACTCCGTGATAATGAATTTGAAAACATGAAAAAGTTATGATGGTTTTTTTAAGATAGAATAAAGTAGGCAACAAAAATGTATAGAGAAAATCTGAATAAGACAGGAAGAAACAAAAGAAGCCACTATTAAATACCCTTTAGGGAAGCTCTTGTCTCAGAGTTGTCACAGATGATATTTTGCCCAGAGTTTTTAGAGATAGTTGTTTGGGGGTATTAAATGATTCACCTATATGGGAAATATAAAGTCTGAATTTTTTGTGTTTGCTTTTGTGATTTACAAGGCATCAAAATCTACTTCTGAAATCAAGGAAGATATTGAATAAAAAATATCATGTAATTCAACTTCATGCATGAAAATGTTCTAGGTAAAATATCAGCAGAATGAAATAATAGAATAAAAATCTCAGGATGTTCAAAGAATAGAACAACACAGCCAGTGGTATCAACTTAGAAGTACCAAGTTGTCCTAATGCATTTATTTACAAAACTCGGTATGCATAAGTCAAAAGAAAAACTACAATTTACATTTCACATTACTAGAAACCATTTGAAAAGTTACTTCACACACACACACACACACACACACACAAAAGGCCAAGTAGTTAATCTCCATTGTCAACTTGGCAGGATTTAGGTCATCTAATAAATGTAATTTTGGGTATAACTACTTCTGGAGATATTTATCTGAGGAGGAAAGATGGACCCCGAATATCAGTGGCAGCATCTCATGGGCTTCAGTGACAAAACAACAACAACAACAACTCTGGAAAAAGCAATCCGAGCCCCAGGGTTCCTCTCACTCTACTTCCTGACCACAGTTACAGCCATTCCCGCCATCATGCCTTCCCAGGACACCTTGATGGATTGTACCCTCAAAGTGTGAACCCAAATAAAACTTTCTCCACTACACTGCATCAGGAAAAAAAAAACATAAAATATAAGTGGAAAAATAAAATAGAAAATCAAGAGTGTAATGTAGTGGTCAAGACATAGTGAGCCCAGTGGTGGAGGTCAGCATCTCATGGGGTAATGGGAATGCCCTCAACACTCTCAAGGGGTAGGTGGGTCGTGACACTAATTAACAGCAGAGAAGGTGATATGAAGCTCAGGTGACTCTCCAGTTGGGTTGGTGTGGAACTAGGGTTTTCCGTCTAGCTATCTGGTCCTAGAACTCTGAGGGTGACCCCTGAAACATGTAGTCTTTCCTGGGTCCTCTGCAAGCAATGCCTGTCACCTTCATGTAGGGACAAAGAAGACTTAAAATGATACTTCTCTTGGAAATGGCCATGCTGGCTCTCCATGAGCATCATCAGGACCTATGGGTTAGCTTGTGGCTCTGGGATGCTGCCTTTTCCTCATGGTTAGAACTGAGGGTATTCAGTGCTCAGCTATCTATGTGGGTCATCTGCTGTAAGCGATCACAGGACAGCTATCATTATTGCATAGGCTTGCAGCCCTGGAGCCAGACACCGGTTTCCTGCATCAGGATTTAATGAACTCAGATTTGTGAATGACCACTAGAGTCTGATTAGAATGAGGCCTTAACTTCAAATATCTTCTGATAAAGCAAGAGTCAATACTGCAAATCAGGATTATCCTATAATTTCCAACAGAGTATGTGAGATGCATCTGGTTTTTAAGACAAGCATGTCCAACAATTTCTTCTTTCACAGATTCAGATTCTATTTTTTTTAATAAAGTCAGAAGCAATGGATGAAACAGGTTTGCAGTCCTAGAACTCAGTGGCTGAGGACAGAGGCACCTAGATAACATAGAGAAAATGTATTTGAAATATAGAATGCATAGTCCTTATATACGCATCTAACAGAAACACTAGATATCAAAATGAATTAAGAGACGACCTCCTCGACCTCAAAAAACTCCCATCAGAGTGGTAGATACAAATGTTTCAAAAACCAGTGGTACATTGTTACAATGAGGTGAATCTGAAAAGCTTGGAGAGAAGAGCCTGCAGAGAAGGGCTTGCCTGTTTTTTCTCGACTTCAACTTAAAAAACATTTTAATTTTGTAGGGAAGGCAGGTGACTTCCAGCATAGACTGCAGCAGGAAGTCGATAGTTTTGCATTTTCCACAAGTCATCTGGCTAGAACGAGAAGAGAGTGGTCCAGAGACAGAACAAACTAGGATGGACCACCTGAATCCAAGCAAAGGGCCTCCCACGACTCCCCTGTCACTCTGACTTTACTGCAGGCAGCCAGAGCAGGGATGTGATCCTGGACAAGGCCCTCCCTCTAAAATAATAGGTTTCCACCTTCCTAACTTTGGGATCTTTTAATACAGTTCCTCTTGTTGGGGGTGATTGTTTTGGTTGCTACTTTGTAACTATAAGTTTGCCTCTGTTATGAATTATAATGTAAATACCTGTGGTTTTTCATGGTCTTAGGCAACACCTGTGAAAGTGTAGTTAGACACCCCCAAGGGGTCACGACCCACCGGTTTAGAACCACTACTCTAACACACAGAGACTGGAAATAATGTTTGCAACACTCGAAGCTCTCAGGGCAAACCTAGCAGGTCACCTCCCTACCAGTGTGTGTGGTGTTAAGTACTTTCCTCTGTTTGTTGATCGTCCCATGGAGAATGTTAAGTTGCTCTCACTCTCAACAGATCATCAAAAGGGACAAGAGATGTAAGAAATGATGCAACTTAAGTTAGGCACAGAGAAGCTCTAACCAGCAAGTGAAGACTCGTGCCAACACTGACACAGCAGAGTCTGTGACCAGACTCCTTGATGGTTCTCATTCGTATAAACATGTGTGCACACGTGCGCACACGTGCACACACATACACACACACACACACTCACACACACGAGATTGTGCTGTTTCTACTATAGACACCACCTGTTAAGTCTTCCCTCTGGGAAGCCCTCATTCTAGAAAAAGAAATATTTTAGAAATTCAAATACAACCAGGTAATCCACAGCCTGTTGTTTGCTCCGGCTCTAAGGGCCTGTGACTGGGTCAAACAGATCCAGGATTTATTTCTAAGCTGAAGCATTCCAAAGAGATTGACTTGAAATTGCCCTAAAATCTCTGCAAGTCCTCAGCTTGACGAGGACTAGGAGTCAGGATTAACTCGTTGCTTTGGTATTCCTGAACTGTCACCTGTGACCCACAGACATCACCTGACAGAACTGAAACGTTCAGATTACTGAGAGGAGCACAGACTAAACATCCACATCCCTGGCTCTTGCTCAACTTTCCTGAATCAAAAGCGAGGACAGGTGGTAAACAGGGACGTGCAGATGGTGGCTGCTTTCAGCAAACTCCTTGGGTAATTCTTTCAGTTTGACTTTTAGGTCTGGGGAGGTTTATTGTGTTGTTTTGCTCTACTGTTTCATGTAGCCCAGGGTGACCTCAAGTCACTAGGTAGCCAAAGATGATCTTGAACTTCTGATCCTCCTGTCTCTTACCTCCCAAGGAATGCTGGGATAACAGGAGTGTGCCACCATATCCACTTTCTATGGTGCTGATCAAGCTCAGGATTTACCTACCCTAAGAAAACACTCCCAACTGAGCTACAACCTCAGCCCTGCCCTACGTAACTCTTAAGTACATATAAATGTCAGGATTAGTATCCAAAGAGCAGCCGTGCCTTCAGTCCTTTCTAAGAGAAAAGGAAGGTCCAAATAAGCATTTAGTAGTTTGGTTTCCTATTCTATATATCAGCTATGTTTTATGTTTATCAGAAGCCTTGGAGATACTTAAGGGCACATGCATGGTTTCGCCTCTTCATAGATTCTAAAAGCACAACAAATCAAAGAGTGGACCAGAGAGAACTAAAAAAAGTCCTCTAGTTTCACACAGCTAACTTCCCAGGATCTGGATGTGGACTGGAGAAAGGGAGAGAGAGAGAGAGAGAGAGAGAGAGAGAGAGAGAGAGAGAGAGAGAGAGAGAGGGAGAGGGAGAGGGAGAGGGAGAGGGAGAGGGAAATGAAGTTGTGTTTCTGTATGTACACTTCCACACAAGGGCTTTATCTGCAATCTATGGTTACTTTCCATTAGAGCTTTCTTCAGCCCCACTGTATTCCAAATCCCTCTTGGCTTTCATTAGCTGGGACACTCTCCCTTCTCCACTCTCCCTGACAGTGTTGTAGGCCCTGACTGTTCTCATCCCCTTCTGTTCCACACCATTGGCTCCATGAACCCACAAAGGGATTTTCCATAGTCCTCATACTGTGGCTCTCCACAGCTCTTTTATAGCACCTGGTCCCCTCATTACAGGAAATAAGAAAGTGCTGTTGGAAGTTTCTAGAATGTGCTGGAATTAAGACTCACAAAGCTGCTCAGATTCATAAAGCCACTCACAGATGGTTCTCTGGTAGCACAGCAGGATGGAAGGTTTTAGCCTCTACTGTAAGTTCTGAAAGCTTAGGAACAGACTCCACAAGCAGGTATCTGAGTTCTCAGACTTGGTCCTATAACCTTATTCTGTTTGTTACTAGTTCACAATGAAGTCTGTGCCTTGGTTATCTTTTACAAATGCCGATCTCCTTACCTCTCTTACTTAACTTGTTTCTTTCTTTCTTATTTTCTTTCTTTTTTTCTTTCTTTTTTTTTTTTGATTGCTTCTTTTCCTAAAACATTACAGTGAAAATATTCAATCATTTGAAAGAATTGTTGTTAAACTTAATTAAGCTTAATGTAGAAAGTACATGTTTCATATTTAATTTTATTGTTAAAAATAATGAAATATCTTGGGAACCTTTTAAAACTATCCATTTTAATTGGGTTACAATGTTGCATCCATAAATCCTCTTAGGAACATTCAGCCCCCAGAAGAACCAAGGAAGGAAGAGCTAAGCAACATTTACTCAGTTTCCGCGTAAAGAACAAAGACTATTTTCTGTGAGGGGAAAAAAAATGCTTACTTACAAGTTCAGGAACAGTTTTAGGGCATGGAACTTTTCCAGTGAGAAGCAACAACTAAAAAATTCCTCTGTTGGTAAAATTTTACAGTAGCTTAACCAGACTTGACCCAGTTTTGCAGGATCAAAAGGCAAAAGCCAAAAGCCAACATGTTTGGGGCTGAAAAGGAAAATTTGTTAGATTCCAGACTGGAGATGACTTCTTAGTTGTCAGAGAGTGGTAGTGCCTAGGTCTTCAAGTAGGAAAAGAACAGGAGGCATGTGTGCGTGCGTGCGTGCGTGTGTGTGTGTGTGTGTGTGTGTGTGTGTGTGTGTCCAGTTGACCTTGATTTCCATAGGCTGTGAAATCCAAGGTTGCATGTTTAGTGAGACAAATGGTTCATTCTGAATCCGAGGAATACCTGATGCTACTCCAGGCCCCAACCAGAAACTGCCCACCTTTCAACTATAAAGTAGGAACGCTTCTGATTGCAAGCAGAGACCACAGCGCTCTGTGAGACTCGGGCTCCAAGTGTGTGTGTGTTAGTGACTCTTGTCTGTTGGGAATAGATAGCCTGGGATACTTTATACAAAACACCTCTTAAATGCATTGGTCTGCTTTTCCATTACTTGTTTTGACAGATCCTTTAGGCACCATAGAAAGATGTACTATTAACCAAAGTACTGAATGGAAATTATCATATGCTTTAAATGCCAACTCTTAACCATTAACCTGAATGCTGGTAAAAGGACTTAGGCAACATGCCCAGGCACTAAGTCCCACTTAGCAGCCTGATTTCAAGGTTGGTCAGCAGCACGAAACTCCAGGTGCAAAATTCCTTTCCTGAATCTCTGGTATTATATGGAAAAAAAAAAATGAAGCTCACTGGAACTTGCTGTTTCCAGTGCATGATAGCAACACAGCATCACGTGACCTAGATTGTCTGCATAGCCTATGATCAGAGAGCTATGGAATGAGGACTTATCCATAGTTTCCTTGTAGGTGTCTTCACATCTTTCTTTTTCCTGTTTCATTGTCATTCCCACCGAATGTTACCCTTAGATTATCTTTGTGTGTACAGAAGCCCTACCTTCTATAACTATGGCCATCTTCAGCACCAAATTTGTAATATACTGTGGACTCTAGTTCTCTCTCTCTCTCTCTCTCTCTCTCTCTCTCTCTCTCTCTCTCTCTCTCATACATATACATACACATACATTTACACACACACACATATACATATACATTTCCTGCAAGAGCAAAGTCAATTTTTATCTCAGTTCATTATCGGTAATAATATTCCATAATTATTAGACACACGTCAAGCACATCCCGCTACAATACAAACATTATAAGCATGAAAACTTTATCTAATGTTCTTTGCTGGGTCCCCAGCACCTGCCCTAGTATCAGGACTTCAGACATCAACCATCACTCTGTCTAAATAGGGCTTGGGCGGAGTGTGACTATAGTCCTCAAACACCAGATATTGAGTCAGGAGGACCACTTGAGTCTAGGAATTTGTGGCCATCCTAGGCTACTCAGGAAACTGTTTTCTGGCTTGATTTCCTTGAAAATGATAGATTACTATCAGCTGGGATCATGGGCCAAAGAAGCCCTCAGCTTCCCTAGTTGCTTTTAGCTGGATGCTTCATCACAGCACCTGCCAGGCGAGTGCTTAGCAAATCCTGCAGCTCTGCCTGGTGCTGCATCCTCTCTCCTCCTCTTGCCCTTTCCTCCACTCCCATCTTACACCTTCACCATTTGAAAATCCTGTTTTCTCTTTTCTCCTGTACCCCACCCTCCAGGAACTCTCACAAACATCATTTGGTCCTGGGTGTGTTGCGGATCAGTTGCCTGCAGCTCCACAAAACCGATGAACTAGAAGCCAAAAATTCTCTCTCCGTTTCTAAAAAACAAACTAACAGAATTCTTTGTTGGTAGTTTCTTGGAAAAGGCCCCTTTCTTAGCTTAATCCTTAAAGCCCAACAACTGCTGAGCTGCACACGGGATCAAGTGGCCAGGGATTTTTCAAATTCTATTTCTAGATTTGCCTCGGCCAGCTCACTTAGGCTGCTCATGTGTAGCTTCTCCTATTTAACCAGGAAGACCTAAGTGTTCCTACTATAGGTTCCTAGAGTGGAATTCTCAGAGCAGCAACCTGTGGTATCGACCGTGCCTGTACACGTGTGTGCATGTGGAACTCCAGAATAGGGCAGGTCTTTGTCCTTTCTATTCTACCTGGCCCATGGTTGATTCTGTGCATGGAAATATACCCAGGCATGTGCTTGGACACAGGTGTGAACACTAGTTGATGAAACATGGGACACACTTGCACACTTGTCCTTTCAGTTCATTTTCAGAGATGTGTAAGTGGAAATACTAGAAACATCCAGTTACATTTCAGATGAGGAGCAGAATCTCTTCAAGCAGAAATGTAAACCTGGCTACTTTACAGAAGGTCTGTGATACCTCCACATACCACCTACAAACATGGATGGTGGACACTTTTCTTTCTTTCTTCCAGTTCATTTACTTGTTTGTTTGCAGACTGGGTCTAGCATAGACCAGGCTGGCCTCAAACTCACTGTGAGACTGAGAATGAGCTTGAATTCCTGGCCCTCCTGGTTCTGCCTTCAGAGTGCTGGGGCTATAGCTGTGGGCCACCCTGCCTGGTTTATGTGGTGCTGAGCATCGAACCCAGGGCTTTCTGCTCACTTGGCACAAACTTTATCACTTGAACTATATCCCTAGTCCCTGTTTAGAGTTTTGAGAATTTAATGTATACTTCTGAGATAAATATTACCAAAAACATTAGGTCATTCATACACATCATGCTGCACATAATAAGCATGGTTAATTTGTCAATCAAAAACATAATTTATAAAGTCAATTGAGCACAGCAGTAAATGCCTATCACCAAGATGCCCAGGAGGCTAAGCCATGAAGGTTTTATCCAGTGCTAGCAAGTTACAGAGTGAGACCCTGCCTCCCTAAATAATAAAATGAAGATCAACAACAAAGATCTATTATCCCAATGTGGCAATCTCTACAAAAAAAAAAAAAAAACATTAATTTTTCCCTTCATAAGAAAGGGTTTGGTTTAGAAGGAGGAGGAAGAAAAGGAGGTGGTAGGGTGAGAAGGGGGAGGGTGAGAAGGAAGAAGAAGAAAAATAAGAGAAGGGGAAGAGGAAGGAGAAGGAGGAGGGGAAGAAGAGGAAGAGGAAGAAGAACTACTATAACAGCAACAACAATTGGGGAAGAGAGAATCGTTCTTCTTCTTGGGTGTGGCCATTGGGAGGTTTTGCGTGCTCCAATGGATGCTCCCACACCTTGTATGTATGGTAAGCACTAATTGGACTTAGTAAGTTATAAAAAATTACTACAAGAAGATTGGAGGAAGATATGTGTTGAGGCAATATGGTTGGGTGTGTGATGAGGGAAATGGCAGTTGGATAGTAGAATCATACAATATTGTATGCATGTGTGAAAGTCTCAAGAAAAATACATTTTAATTAGAAATGCATGTGAAAATGCACAAAAACATAAAAACAAAAAGGGTAAAGAATAGACTGATGAGGAAGAGGAAGAGGAGGAAGAAGAAGAGGAACTGATGTAGCTCCTTGATAGAGCTTGCCTGGCATATAAATCCATGAGAACCACTTCCAGTACTCCAAAAATAGCGACATAAGAGAATTTGTTTCCAATGCCTTGGGGCACACAATATTTTCAATGGTACCACATAGCTACGAACTGATATTTCATACTGAAAATTTTTTCTACAGTTGTCAATAGTCCCAGACATCTGTACAATCTTCTTGTCAATATGTTTTAAGGCTAAAGTTGTTGGTGGTTTAATAGTTCTACTGGACATGTGTATGGTAGAGGATTGCAAAATCGATCATCAATTGGAGGAGAGGACCTTGGCCCTGTGAAGGTTCTATGCCCCAGTGTAGGGGAATGCCAGGGCCAGAAAGTGGGAGAGGGCGGGGTGGCAGGCATGGGGAGGGGGGAGGCAACAGGGGTTTGTTTTTGTTTGTGTTTTTGTTTTTTGGAGGGGAAACTGGGAAAGGAGAAATTCGCATGTAAATAAAGAAAAAAAAAAATAGTTCTACTGGAACTAGAAGCAAATAAATTGCACCAAAATATTTATTGAAGCTGAGGATCTTAGAGTTACAATTACTGTGATGAAACGCCATAACCAAAGTAACTTAGAGAAGAAGGGGTTTACTTGGCTTATGCTTCTACATTACTGTTCATCATTCAAGAAAGTTAGATCAGGAACTCAAGCAGGTCAGGAACCTGGAGGTAGGCACTGAAACAGAGGCCATGGAGGGCTGCTGCTTACTGGCTTGCCTGCCATGGCTTGTTTATCCTGTTCTCTTATAGCATCCAGGACCACCAGCCAAGGGAAGGTACCATGCACCATGGGCTGGGCCCACCCCAATCAACCATAAGTTACTCCTCCCCCATCAATCATTAATTAAGAAAATGTCCTGCAAGCTTCCTTGCAGCCCAATCTTATGGAGGCATTTTCTCAGTTGAGGTTCCCTCCTTTCAGATGACTTTAGCTTATGTCAAGTTCCCATAAACTATCCAGCACTCTGAGTGAGTATAGATGAAAGTACCTATAATCCCAGCCCTAGAGGTAGGTAGGGATGGGCAGATCCCAGCCAACCTCGATTAGACAGTGAGCATCTAGCTCAGTAAGAGAACCTGGCACAAAGCAATAAGGTGCAGAATGATAGAAGACATCTGACATCCTCCTCTGATGTCTGTATGCATTAGTACAAGCACATACCCAGATTTATCAACAAAAAATACTAAGTTCTCTCTCACAATACTTGAAATACAGATAGGAATTACATGCTTGCTCCACCAGGGCTGGCTAAGTATCAAAGCATACACAGATTAATATAAGCAAGTATATCTTCAGATAGTCCAATCGCTTCACTTATTTCTCTCTATCATCTCTCTTTGCTATGATGCCCCCTACTACTCCCATATTTGCATACAGAGAAAGAGGCACACACAGAATTCTAGAAGGAGGAGTAAGGAACAAAGAAACATCAGAGCTGGGGCTGGAGTGACAGCTAAACAGTTCAGTGCTTACTGTTCTTACAGAGGACTCAGCTCTGCCTCCAGCATCCATATCAGATGGCTTACAACTACCCGTACCTCCGGGGGGGATCTGGCCTGCTCTTCCAGCCTCCACAGGATCCTGCATGCTCATGGTATACATAAACTCATCCCAACACACACACACGCACACACACATTTGTAATGTAAAGAAAGAAAGGCACAAGGGGGCAGGCCGGAAGCAAAAGAACCTCTGTATATGTTTCCAATGCATGAGAATTAAGTTTCAAAGATTTCACACAAATTTTTTTCTCTAAAACAAGAATGATAAGAGAGAGAAGAAAACTCACATCGAAGAAATCCCAAGGGGGCATACAGAGCATTAAAGGCAAGCTTTGGGAATTGCTATTCCAGCCATCCCAACACAAAACATGACCCAAGAAAGAGCAATTCTGCCATCCATGAGCATGTGCTTGGGGCATTAAGGAAAATCCCGTAAGCACTGGGGTCCTTGGGAGTTTATCATGGGATAATGATGGGGGATTTCCTCTGGGATGCAGGAACTAGGCTGTATTCAGCTATGTTGAGACAGTCAGACAATACTTGTCTGTTTTCTTCAACCCATTGTCCACTACTTCCTCTCAGCCCTTCTCTCCAGCCAACCTGATCAATTGTAGCCCTTGCTGCCCTGCACCCCAACATGTCCACTGTTAGAGTGCTACCTTTCTTATTTGTGTGGCTGCGGTGTTGTCCTCTGCGAACTCCAATTCTTCTGACTTGGGACTTTAGATGATGCAGCCTTACCCAGGTACTTCTCATTGCTTTTTTTTTTTTTTTTTAACTTGGATAGGTGCCAAGAAACCCCCATGAGACCAATAGAACGGGTCTGAATGAGAAGGCTGCTAGACTAAAGTGTCATTAGGACGGTATCAGGTTTTTGTCTGTTAACAAGGGATATTCCTGACACGCCCTTGAAAAGCAGTTGTTGATGTAGCTCACTTGCTGCATGCTTACCTAGCATTCCCGAAGCCATGGGCTCAGTCCTCAGTGCTGCATAAAGCAGGCATAGGAGCCTCTGCTTGAAATCCCTGCACTCAAGAAATAGAGGCAGGAGGATCAAAAAATTTAAGATCCTTGGCTACATAGTGAGTTCAAGGCCAGCCTGGGCTGTATTAAATCGTGTCTTTAAAACAAAAGGCATTATAAGGATCTAATGAGTTACTCCAATACTCCACCTACTTAGTAACAACTCTCTAGTATACTATGGGTGTCCAGAACATGGCTGAAACAAACTAAAGCTGATATTAACTATTGTTACACAAATAGTGTGTCTCCAAAGCATTACTGTAGGCCTCTGTTACAAGCACCACAATACTGCCCCTGAGCAGAGGACACAGCATTCACAGCCTATATTGAACACACAAGAATGCAAAGCATAGATGTTGAGGTTTAGTCTATTGCTATGTATGATGGTGCTAAATTTTATATCTCATTTATTTGGAAGCTAGTTGAAGATAAGCTTAAATTGGACACATAGATCCCACCAGTGTACTTAAATCTCCAATGTGCACTAGCAAACTGCCTTCCCTACCCATAAGCTCCCCACTCCCAAAGGCAATTTGAAAATATATGCTAACTTATTGTCTTTGAAGAGATACATGAGCTTGAGTTGCCTGAGAAAGGGTTCTGCCCTCTGTCATTGTGGTCTTGACCATTCACAGACAAATCCATCTTAGATAATTTTTTTTGGCTTGACATTTAGAACTTGGAAACATAATTACCACTCTTCATCCTGACCCAAACTGGCCTCCTCCACCAAAAACCAGCATCATAGCCTTGCTCATGGGTGCAGTGGCAGATCATATAGGATTTCTTAATGTAGGCTAACAGGCTCACATTAAATCAAAGGGGTTGTGTGCATGAGTATGTGTGCCCAGAGCGCTTACTAGCCTAGTGTCATGCATTCTGGAAAATACCTTGGGCCTCTTTACACTCAACCCAGCTCCAATGTTTCCTGTTCTGTGTCGTCACTCGGGTGGCAAAGTTTGTCTGGAAAATTGAACAGTGGCCATCTTGGCCTTTGTAGGCTGAACCACTGTGGTAATTCTCTCAACAGGTACCCTGCTGGAACACTTAAGAGTCTTGACGGACATATCATTATTTAAAGGCGTGGATTACTCTCAGCTCAGGGACAATATAGGCAAATCAGATAAAACCAGATAAGCAAATCAAATGTCTGCAGCAGATGTTAACTTGGCAAACCTTGCTGGAACTCAAGGGTTGGAGATGGAAATTCTTGTTTCTGCATTTTTTTTTTTTTTTTTTTGGTGATAAAGGGCAGAGGAAAACACGACACATGGAGAACCCCCCACTATAGCCACAGGTTCTAATTGCAAATTAGGAGTGACTCTTTCTATAAAGAAACTACTTGTGCTTTGGGCATTCAAGGCTCAGCTCTGAAGGTGGCTTGAGAATTTCAGAGTCCGCATGAGAAGGCTCTTCTCTCCCAGGAACTCTGGCACCAAATCCCAAAGTCAGGAATGGAAACGACTATGAGCCTTCTCAATAACGTGGTAACACACCACATCGGTGTGGACACCCCCAACACAGGTACCCTGGGAGGACAGAGTTATAAGGATGCCCCGTTTGTTCCCCTGCATGTGAGGTCTCGAAGCCCTTACTGTAGCTCTTGCAGCTTCTGACAACCCAAGTAAAGTGTGGCTATGAGAATATGAGGAGGCATCCGTTTAAAACTCCAGGTTCTAGGAGAGAGGTTCTCTCCGGTATGAGTGTTCTCACTTTTATCTTTCCTGATTGAGGTTGTTCGGCTCAGACATTTTGAAGTACGTTGTGCTTTCATGATTTCACCGTGCCATCTTTCCTATTTCCTGTCCTAAGCACAAACCACTAAGAATATGGCCAAAGCCATCTCTTTAAAGTTTATAACATTTATTTGTGTGCGTGAGTGTGTGTGTGTGTGTGTGTGTGTGTGTGTGTGTGTGTGTGTGTACACGTGGGGATACATGTGCCATGGCAAGCATGAGGGGGTCAGAATACAGCTTGCAGAAGTGGATATTCTCCTTCTACCATGTGGGTCATGAGAATTGAAACCAGGTTGTCATGCTTGGTGGCAAATGTTTTTTTTTTTTTCCCTCAGATCCATTTTCTCTGTCCTCCTGTCCTGTCTTTAAAATCTATAGGTCACAACCCATAAGCCCAATTCAGAGCGTCCAAGCTACCTCTGGGTTTCCACCTGGGCCTCTATTCTTCAAATACCTGAATGTTATGAGGTACAGACACTGGCATTAGAAAGTGAAGAACATTTCAGAGATTTGCGTGTCTACAAGAGACTCACTACCCAGCCATTTGAAACACAGTTAGAAATGTCAACCAGTGTCTCATTGATTTTTGTTTCTCATATTCTGAAGAGGCTTCTCATAAACTCCGAGCTTCTGGGGCCGGGGTGTCTGGCTTAAGAACACTCCTCTTATCACATCTTTCCCAGAGGGCTCCCAAGGGCAGTAATTACCAATTCCACAAGAATGAAAAGTGTACCTGAGAAGGCTCTCAGCCTGGCTCATTCTTGAATGTCTGACACTTGTTTGAGGTTTTGGTTTAGTAGGTTGAGGACACAGTAGCAAGATGAGAAGTTAATGCATTTACTTAAAACATTTTTTTAAATTTTTATTTATTTAATGTATGAATGTTCTGCTGCATCTACATCTGAAGACCAGAAGAGGGCATCAGATCCCATTACAGATGGTTGTGAGCCACCACTTGGTTGCTGAGAATAGAACTCAGGACCTCTGGAAGAGCAGCCAGTGCTCTTAGCCACTGAGCCATCTCTCCAGCATGCATTTCATCTTGTACTTTTATCGACTCGCCAACATCCTATCACTCCATCATTATTGTCCCATGTCCTTCCTGGCACAATGTAAGATATTTATTGATAATAATGTAATTGGCTGTTAAAGAGATTAAAACAATTAAAAAAAACCATAATAAAGTTCATTATGAAAGTCAGCAAACTCCCATTTCTAGAGATTTCCTAGCCTGTGGTAGAACCTGACCATTTCTTCAGAGATGAAATGTAGTAGCCTTAAAAGTTAAGTCTACCATTGTGGGGTTTGCCTACGCCATTGTGGAGAGAATCTACAATGCTTGCTGGAGGATAGGGAAGCACTGGGTGCGACTGTGATAGTCACAATCACCCGCTAAGATATGCATTCCGACACTCAGGGCCCAGAGCATTTGGACATTCCAGAGCAGGACTGCAAGTTAGTGCAGTCCTCTGCACTGAGACAAGCAGCAACCCTGGCTTCTGAAGGCCGGAGTGGGGAGAGTCGCACCATCTTTACAGACGAGCTTTGGTGATGACTGTGATGTTTAGAACCTGCCCTAGTCACTAGCAAGCCCAACCTACTCTAGAGGTCTAAGTGCAACTGCACGTGTGGAGAGATGTCAGGGGAAAACATGGCATAAGCCTTCAAATCCGACCGTGATGGCATCTCTGTGGTAAGACGACAATTTGGTGTGCCTTTGTTGTTCTTTCGGTAGTGTATCTTCCAAAACTAACAGTGAAGCAGGCAGCCTTAACGCCTAACCTTCTGAGCCAACTTGAACAATCAAACCCTATTTTAGCAATGGCAACAAAATATTTTTGACATTAAGAAAAAAGTAAAGGGGCTGGTGAGATGGCTCAGCGGGTAAGAGCACTGACTGCTCTTCCGAAGGTCCTCAGTTTGGATCCCAGCAACCACATGGTGGCTCACAACCACCCGTAATGAGATCTGACGCCCTCTTCTGGTGCGTCTGAACATAGCTACAGTGTATTACGCCAGAGTGAGCGGGCTGGAGCAAGCGGGCAGGAGCGAGAGGAACCATCCTAAGTTTAATTCCCAGCTGCCACATGATGGCTCATCAGCTACAGTGTACTCATACACATAAAATAAATAAATAAATCTTTAAAAAAAGAAAAAGAAAAAAAGAAAAAAAGAAAGCAAATATATGGGAAACATGAAAATACAATCACTCCAGAGAACTCCCAGAGATAGGCTGCATATGGAAAAGCCCAGGGACCAGGGATGTGAAGTTCAGCTGCTTTGTGCTCTAAATTATCTGGAGGTTTCTGGATTTTTGTTGTTGTTTGCTTGGTTGATTGGGTTGGGTTGGTTTGAATTGGGTTTGTTCTGTTTTGTTTTGTTTTTGTTCTGCCTACTTGTGTGTTTTGTTTTAAACTTTAAAGTTGATTTTTAAAAAAATCTATAAGGGACCTGAATTTAATCATTCAGAGTCCATGTAAAACTCTGAGTGTGGCAGCTTATCCCTGTAATCCCAGCACTGAGGAGGCAGAACCAGAAGGATCCTGGCGGCTCACTCACTAGCCAGTTTTGTTAAGTCAGTGAGCTCCTGGTTCGGTGAAAGTCTTTGTCTCAAAAACCAAGGTGGTGGTCAGTAGAGAAAGACATTCAGTGTCACTACTGTCTTACACACACACACACACACACACACACACACACACACACACGCGCGCGCGCGTAGCCACATTTATGCATAGACCATACCCTATATCCCTCTTCATTTCCTTTGTATTCCAGCGAGACTCCATAATGCAGCATCTCTGATCTTCCCATACACAATTGCGACATGAAGTTAATGTTGTGTCTTGTGACCTACTGTTTGCTTCTTACTGCCTTCCCTACTGACTGCCTTCTGGCTCAATCATGGCTCTTTTCTCGTGATTTGTTGTCGATACTGCCCTGAGCCTGCCCTCGGCTTTCTTTTTATGGCCGCCAAGCCTAAGGACTTTGTTCAGCTCTTCCCTCGACTTTCTCTTCTGCTTCTCTGAAGATTTTTACCGACTCGGTATCGGTCATCCAGATGCATAGCAGGAAGATCAGTCAATCCTCGAAACGTCTAAAACACCCAACTATGCATTGTTGCAGAGCTGTGGCTTGAAGTTAGGCATTTGTGTGTGTGTGTGTGTGTGTGTGTGTGTGTGTGTGTGTGTGTGGCATCCCACGCAGCTACCCTCGCGCTGAAGGGCTTCTCCTCGATCTATTCGCGCCGCCATGGAGCACCATCTCAGGTCCAAGTTTCATCTTCTTCGACTAATTTAATAGTGGTTAAATGCTCTGTATAGCTGAATAATGTGTGTCCACAGTCCATCTTGTGTATTTAGCATCTGTGACAACCTGTTTTTCTCATAGCCCAGTAGTTCCAGAACCTCTGTATCTGCAGCTGTGGTCTTGACAGCAGCAGCCGTCATCTTGTGACGCCCTCGTGCTTCCCCGTGATTTCTGCGTGTCTCTAGGCTGATATTTTATCAGTATCTTCTCCCTTGGGTATTCTGGGGTTTTTTTGCAGGAGAGCAACATTTGCCAGCATTTCATTTTCCATGACTGTTCTTTCATTCGTGGGTCTGATTGGGGTAGAGTGCCTCTTGGTCATTCTCCCTAGAATTGGGCGATTTTATCTCATAGGCATAAGCAGTGTGGGGTGTTGGTGACATTATCTTGGCCACTTTCTGTACACAAGAAGATTGGTTTAAAATACTGGCACTAATGTCCAGTCGCTCATAATAAACTATGGCCTATGTTTCTTGGAACAGAGAAATCACCCTCAAGCACAGAGAGGATCCCCTGCCAACCGGATTCTCTCATGTCTCACTGCCAGGGATTTGGAGGAGATAAGCTTTTGTCCAAACCAGCAGTGTGGGTGGATGTCATTCTAGAACTCTTCATTATGTGCTCTTTGAGATGAATAGTCCTCCCCAGCACAAAGGGATCAGCAACCCCAGAAAGTTAGCCATCTAATCACCTACTCCCTGGCGCAGTAGCACCCTCAACCTTGGCATTACCAATCCCAGTCTCTCTCTCTCTCTCTCTCTCTCTCTCTCTCTCTCTCTCTCTCTCTCTCTCTCTCTCTCTCTCTCTCCCCACCACCACCACGTCCACTCATATTTCCATGACTGTCCCTTTGAGGGGACAATCCTGCCATCCCTTCATCTAACATCCCTTCATCTTAATCCCTTTGACTTTGTCCCCTGTTCCGGGTGTCCCTGTCTCTTGTTGTTAGTTTTATCCCACACTCAGTAAGCCATCAGTGTGCTCATTAATATGCACCCTCCACTCTGCTGCTGCTTTGTTCCTCTGGCAAAATAAACTTGCTTAAATTCTGCAAGCCCCATGCAGCCAAATGAGGCTGCCTCCCTCTGGTCCTTGAACTCTGTGCTTCTTAAGGAATGTCTCCCAGTCTGCCCTCACGTCTCATTTCCATCTTCCCTGCTACCAGTTTTCCTTTCTCGGTGATTATGGTGAATGTGCTATACACCTTTATTTGTCTGTTGCGTGCATACTCCTGCTGGGATAAATTATGTATGTTCATATCTAAAATATTCCCTATCACATAATATACAGTCAGTATATATTAACTGAATGAGTGATGATGTTTCTTCCACATTTGTTGACTAATGTGAAGTCAGAAAGTAGGAAAACCTCTGTGTGTGTGTGTGTGTGGGTGTGTGTTTTGTGGGGACTGGGGGTGTGCTTTTAGATTGAGAAGATGTATCATCAGTTCATTGGTCCCGGCAGGCAATTTCTTCCAGGATCTTGTTTAAAAAAACAAAAACAAAAACAAAAACCTCAAACACAGAGAGGATCCCCTTGACAACTGGATTCCTTCACCTCTCACTGCCCAGCTTGTCTCTCTGAGGCCACATGTATCTTCAATCCCTGTCCACTTCTACGCAGGGCACATTACACATTTCTCTGCCAGCTCTCAGGATGAGACCCACCCCCACCATCCACACTAGGTCCCAGGGTCTTCCTTCCTTAACTGCTTGGGCCCGTGAGGCTGTGGGAGCAAAGAGGATGGTTTCCTCCTGGGAGAACAGTTTCGTGCTGTGAAACTAGTCATATCTTAAAAAGTGTAAGATGTGATTTCCCCTGAGAAGGAGAACTGAGTCGCGCCAAGAGAGGCTTGTAGTCAATATGTGTATGTTTTAAGTGCAGCTATGCACCAGAAAGACAAGGGGGTTAGCAACTGCTTTGAGGATTTCGAGAAGAAAGGAATGACCTATGAACAGCTCCCAAACGTGCAAACTTATCTGAGTAGAGGACTAGACGGGGTGACGTGGCCACCACAGCCAAAGTACCATGTGGAAAAGCACAGGAATGTGAACGAGCAGGCAGCATCTATGGGTGGAGGTAGCACACAACATTCCATGGGGACGCAGGCCACCAAAACACAACATAATGCTCTAAGTTTATGAGTGTAGACTTGGTACTGACAGTCAATCATGATAAGCAAATATGCTTAATTGAGGAGTGGCATGATTCAATTTGGAGAGCTCATTTTGGGTTGCTCCTTATCTCCAACTAGGCTATGCTTTTCAAACTTAATTACTATGTTACTGTCTCATAGGTATCACAGGGGTTAACAGTTATGCTTTTTGAAATTAAGCTGTTTTTTTTTTTCTTAATACTTGACATGTCAAGGATTTTACCAAAGTGTGATCTGGTGGTGCCCTGGCAGATGAATACTCTAAGTATTTATTTAAATGCAGTCCTCAACCTGCTTGTCACGGATGGGGTCCTGGAAGAGTCAGGATACCATGGCTCAAGTATAGTGAGGCTGAGAGTAAACTATCAGGAAAGAGAGAGCATTTTCTAACTCACAATTCTCTGTGAACCAATGCATGATACTACATCTATATAGTACCTATACCTATATAGTTCATATACTAAATCTATATAAACCAATGCTACCTACCGTACGAGCATGTTGCTTAGAACTAATCATCTCAACCAAGTACATCACATATAATAAAAGGCAAAATTCAGGGCATGGGGATGTAGCTTGCCTAATATGTATGAAGTTCTGGGTTCCATCCTCAACATCACAGAAACTGAGTGTGGTGGTGCACAGGTGTAACCCCAGACCTTGGGAGGTGGAGTTGGTGGGTAAAGAAGCTTGAAGCAAGCCTAGAGTACACAAAACTTTAAGAACATTGAAATGGTATACACACACACACACACACACACACACATACAGAGAGAGAGAGAGAGAGAGAAAGAGAGAGAGAGAGAGTGAGAGAGAGAGAGCACATACATACATATGAATAAAATGTATTCTAATTCTAATCTAATTCTAATCTGGGGTTTCTTGTCCTTTATGAGGAGTTATCGTCACGATTCCTTGGCTTGTGCCCAACCCTACACAGCCTCCCACTCAGATAACATCACCTATTCTCTTTGGGGAGAAGAGGTTTTGCAGAGTAGTGAACAGCTTTGGCGGAGCCCAGTTTAAGCACAAATGTCTTTATGCACCCTGGGTCTCTCTACACAGGCTAAGCCCTAGACAGAAAAGTCAATGTCTTTTCAAAATCTCCAAACTTCAGTGTGCTCCTTTCCCAAAGACAAATAAAAAGATCCAGGCTCCAAAGAAGATCTGAACCAGTCCTGGGATGAAAAGGAGATGGGAGAAGTCAAGGCAATTTTAGCATCCTATATCTCAAAGCCACTGTCCCCCACCAGCAGTCACTGAGGGGTCCCTCAGATTTGATGTATCTGTAGAAATCATTCAGCTTTAAGGTTTCTTCATCAAATGCCTTAACGATCTTCCTTTTAAAACTTTCCTCTGTTTACTCTGACTGTATGTTTTTTTCTGCAGAGAAATCAAAGCTAAGTTAGTAGTTTTCCAAATGGAGAGAAATACCTTCTAAGATGAACTTGGCATGTGCATTCATTTTAGAAAACAAATAATAAACCATGGGACTTCAGATGTAAAGTAGAAGACATATTCTGTATTTGAAATGAACTGCTCTGGGCTTGCTTTTGGGGTGCTAAATTTGATTTTTCAGAAAAACTATCCTAGATGGACTTTCTACTTTTATGGTTAACTGTGAGCAAATAAAACATGCACAGAGTGAAAACATAATAATAAAACAGCCTTAACATGAAAAGCTGGAAACTAAAGTACACTCCTTCTCCTGGCTGCTTTAACTCCACAATGGCTATTTTACCTCCACTGATTTGTTCTCTCTCTCTCTCTCTCTCTCTCTCTCTCTCTCTCTCTCTCTCTCTCTCTCTCTGTGTGTGTGTGTGTGTGTGTGTGTGTGTGTGTGTGTGTGTGTGTCTCTGTCACTCTCTCTCTTTTTCTCTCCCTCCCTCCCTCTCCCTCTCCACTTATCTGTAGATAAATCCTCAGAGGGAGTGTGAGACCTGATGAGCCACTCTCCCTTCCATGACAGGGTGCTGACAGGTCCCTGTGTAGCTCTTGTGTGTGTAATCACAGCTTCTGTAAGTTCAAGACTGAGAGAGCCATGACACACCCAGAAGTCAGCATTCCACACTGCTCCACACCCTACTTCATCTGACTCTTTCATTCCTTCTATCCTTTTCTCCATAATGTTCATTGAGCCTTGGAGGGTGGGATGTAGATGCTCTATTTGTGATGAGACATTTAGACATATTCTCTATATTTGACTCATTATAAGTTTCTGCAGTCATGGCTGATCACTCCGACCAAAAGTGACCACAAAAGCATCCAATAGGCATAAACTTGGTTGTCTATACAGCAATTTATCAGCTACATCATGTCCATTTGACAAAACAGTAGCAGTAGTTTCCCTACCTGGATCTATTACCTCTGAGATACCTTAGGACTAGCTTTACGGTTACAATTATGAATTCTTTCCTCTGGAGCAGGCATAAAAATCCAACCAGAAAGCAGCTGGTTACCACCATACCAGACTCACTTCTGTGGTACCAGTGGGCCCATCCTGCCTGGCCATACAGGGTCAACAACTGAGGAAGACTGATGGTGTGTGCTCAACCTTTTGACACTGTGACATGATGTTTGCATCTATAAAATCCACAATGGAGGATGGTACAACCAAGTAAGCAAATGAAGCTTCAAAAGAAGTCTCATAATATATTATGGTGGCATTGGGTGGCATGCAGCTTGCAGACGGTGGGCTGGACACACCTACACGCCTAGAGCATCCCAGTAAGCTCAGATGCCTCTGTCCCGGTCAACAAGCAGAAGGCTTCCTCCGCAACTGACCAGTGCAAAGGAACGCACAGCCTTTGTGTGTACACATGGTTCCCTTTAAAACATTAAAGGGCCTTATTTAAAGTATTTTCTGAAAAACCTATGGAACCAGCATCCCTAAAAATCCACTTCTGAGTTTGGATTTTCTACTGCTTGGTGCATTCAAGGAGGTTTTGGTTAGGATTTATTGATTCCTGAAAACCTTGCCAGTGACATGGTAGATTTTCTTTTAATGGACCCAATAGTCCATGCACTTTCTTTTACCTCTTAAGAAACAAAAATATCTCAAAAAATATATAATAAAGCACACAGTGATTCACAAGAAGAGCCAGTGAAGTGAGAGAATGCAGCTATGGCTGACCTGCCAGACTAACCTGTGCTGGGCAGTGAAACTTTCTCTAGGCTAAAGGAAATGAGAAAGAAACAATATACACACTACACCCAGTGTAGGGGAATGCCAGGGCCAATAAGTGCGAGAGGGTGGCAAGCATGGGGGGGAGGCAACAGGGGTTTGTTCTTGTTGGTTTTGTTTGTTTGTTTGTTTGTTTTTTGGAGGGGAAACTGGGAAAGGAGAAATCATATGACATGTAAATAAAGAAAATATCTAAGAAAAAAGAAAAAAGAATATTTTAAAAAAATATATAAATAGGTAAGAAATCTATGGGAGTACATATACATATATGCCCCACAGACTCCACATGCCCCACTAAGAATGGCTAAGATCGAGAAATCCAATGATAACTGGTGAATATGTGGGAAAGGGGAATCTTTACCCACAGCTAGTAAGAATCTAAACTAGTTCAGCCATTATGGAGATTGGTATGGAGGTTTGTCAACAATTAAAAATAGAACAATCATAAGACCCAGCTGTACCAGTTCTGAGCGTATGCCCCAAAGATTGCGTGTCCTACCACACATGGGCTTGCAGATCCACGTCTACTGCTGCATGGTTCAAGATAACAAGGAAATGGGAAAGGTCAATGGATCCTGATAACGTGGTACACATTGGAATCATCTCACTTGTGCACAAAGGGATTATGTTCAGCTGTGAGGAAAACGGAAATCATGAAAATGGCAGGGAAATAGATAGATCTAGAAAGTATTCTATTAACTGAAGCAACAGACTCAGAAAGAGAAACATCTCATATACCAACTGGGACTTACAATGTTCATAAACCTGTATGCAAGTCAGATGGGGAGGGAGTGTGGGGGTGAGTATGGATATAGACCATGAAGCTAAGAAGGAGCTCAGGAGAATGGAGAGACCCATAGGACATAAGAGATGTCAGAGTGGAAAGCGGGGGATGGGTGAGAGCAGGCAAAGTAGTACTCAGAGAGGGAGGCAACAGAGGATGAGGAAGAAGGGACACAGAATCAACAAAACAATGTTTGAAAAATCCATAGTAAAATGTATGCCAGTTAGAAGGAGGAACAAAATACTCACAGGAGGAAATTTGGAGACAAAGTGTGGAGCAGAGAATAAAGGAAAGACCATCCAGAGACTGCCCAACCTGGGGATCCATCCCACATACAGCCACCAAACCCAGACACTATTGTGGATACTGGGAAGTGCTTGCTGACTGGAGCCTGATATGGCTGTCTCCTGAGAGCCTAACAAATACAGAGGCAGATGCTCGCAGCCAACCTTTGGACTGAGTGTGGGGTCTCCAATGGAGGAGTTGGAGAAGGGAGTGAAGGAGCTGAGGGGGCTTGCAGCCCCATGGGGGGAACAACAGTGTCAACTGGCCAGACCCCCTGGAACACCGGGGGACTGGACCATCAACCAAAGAATGCACATGGAAGGACCCATGGCTCGGGCCACTATGTGGAAGAAGATGGCTTTGTTGGCATCAGTGAGAGGAACAGCCCTTGGGTCGGAGGGTGTTCAATGTCCCAGTGTAGGAGAATGCCAGGGCAAGAAGTCAAGAGTGGGTGGGGGAGCACCCTCATGGAGGCAGGGGGAAGAGGGATGGGATAGGAGGTTTCTGAAGGGGAGACCTGGAAAGGGAAAACATTTAAAATGTAAATAAAGGAAATATCCAATTTTTTTTAAGAAAAGAAATTTTTAAAAATTAAAACTTAAAAAAACATCCTACAATGTTTTAGGGGAAAGAGAAGCTGGAGTTCACCTCACCCCTTGCAGTAACACTAGGCGGGACGAACGTGTTTTCACCAAAGTGTTTGTTTCCAAAGCTTCGGGCGAACTCAGATTGCTACCTTCTTTGTCAGAATCAGTCATCTATCTGCATGCTTGCTGTCAACCAGAAAATCCAAAGCGGGTGCCTGGGTTAGCTGTCTAGACTAGTGCTATATGCCTGGGCAGGAGCTGAAAGATGGGGAGAGTGGCAGTGGCAATGGCTGTGGGTGAGGCAGACAGTCACTCTCTAGGTCCTTCCTTGCCCGAGGGCAAGCTGCCAAGGCTCCGGGTCACTGGGCGGGGGGGCCACACTGCAGAGAACAGCTGGTAGGGCCTGTCTGGCACCGCTTGGCTTGAACTTGCTCAGCTCTTCTTTTCACATACAAAAACCATTGCCTCGGGCCATTGGCCGGGCACAGAGACTGGCAGGGTCAATCATTTTAATGCAAGATTAACAGTCCTGCTCAGTAGAGTGTGACCCAGCTTCGAAGATGCCAACTTCCCCTCCCACTGACCCAAACTAGCTCGATGCTCAGAGAGACAGAGGGGGCAGGAGGCCCCCTCCATATCATGAGCCAGCAGAAATGAGGCATGCCATGTTTAGAGACGAGAAGGAGGAGGATCTGAAAATTCTTTTCTATTAATAAAAGGGGAAAATGTTTGTGTAAATTTCTCGGGCCTTTCAATAAACAGTAAGAGTGAATGTACCTCATTAGATTATTATTTTGTTCCTTGCGTGTATGGTATTGTGGGTGAATGCCACGTGTATGCCAAAATGGCAGAGGACGGAAGAGAGTATCGAATCTCCTGGAGCTGGAGTTCCAAGTTGTGAGCTGTCCAGCATGGATACCAGGGATATCCATCATTTATTTGGATAATGGCGTAACTGCTCTCAGGTAAAGGTGGGAGATGGATTCCCAAGTGGATTCTGGGAATGGGTGGCAGATGCCTTGGTAACAGATGTGTGGGTTCCAGTCAATGACGTGTGATGTCACTGAGTTTCGGAAGCTGATCTGCCACACTGATACCCTGATGCCAACACTGTGAGGGTTGAAGCAGAGCCCATCCAGGCTGCCTGGGCAACAGCCGAGGAGTAATTGCCACTTGTATATCGTTATTGCACTTTGCCACCTATCAGTATATAGTCGAATATCAGAGAGATTTCTTTTTTATTAATTCATTTTTTTACATCACAATCAGAGTTTCCCCTCCCTCTCTCCTTCCAGTTCTTCCCTCTCATCAGCCCTTCACCCTATATCCCCCAATCCCGCTCTTTCTCCTCAGAGAAGAGAAGACCTCCGATGGATATCAAAATTCCCACTTGGTATATACCAAGTTGTAGTAGGCCTGGCCATATCTTCTATTGAGGCTAGACAAGGCTGTCGAGTTAGGGGGATAGGGCCCAAAGGCAGGAGGCCACAGAGTCAGAGATAGCCCCTGTTAGAGGTCCCACATGAGGACCAGGCTATACACCTGTTACATATGATACCACAGAGATTTCTAAACAGCATTTTATTAAATAAATAAAATTTTATAGTATCTGCACTCGTGTACAAGTAACAGACTTGGTGCATTCTAAAGATACTGGTAACAGATGCTATAATTCAGTTGTGGAATTAACAAAGAATGTTTAGTCTCATCTTTATTCTAGAAGTCAAGGCCAGTTCTCTGGCACTGGATAAACTTGGGAGGAAATGTCTGGGGGGAACGTGGCAAGTTTAGACCGACTGAGGATAAGACCAGACAGTCACATGGCTGTCCTTTGGCACACAGTCTTGTGTCAAACAGAGAGAGGGGAAGTCCCCAGTGCCTGAGTCCTTACTGAGCGCACAGCCATCTGCAGTCTGCCTTTGACTGATCCCTTTTTCTCTGTGCAAACCACCACAAGGTGGATCTTTTGATTCTTTTCTTCTTTGAGGTGGTAACATAACTCTATCATCTCCTGCTTCACTCTCCTCTCTCCAAATCTTCCCATATACCTTTCCTTGCTCTCTTACAAACTCATGGCCTCCCTGTTCATTAATTGCTTCATGCCCCAAGACAAACCTTAATGTTTTCCTTTTCAACTGAGGCAACTCGAAAGCACTTGGCAATTGACCCAGGACTCTAGTTAGAACCTGAACTGATAACCCACAAAACATGCATGTGGCCGATGGAGTTCTAAATCTTCTGGATTCTCCACAGTGAATATTTCTTTTGCATTCTGAGGCCATTAAAAGAATGGTTCTCCCAGGTGAATTATTTAATATTCAAACATGCTAAAACATAACTTTGGAAGCTTTGTGATTCCAAGGGAAAGAAAGTATTATTGAGAGCTTCCTGCTCTTAACCTCCTTGAGGTTCAGAATGAGGTCACTGAGGAGTAGTTTGTTGCTGAAAAAGGAAAAAAAAAATCATAAAAATGTCGCATGGGAAATAACCATCGCTTGTGTTGGTTTAATGATGGCCTCTGGCCGTAGGGTTTTTAAAGGACTTAACTTCTGAATAATAATTAATGGATTGTACATTAACATGGCCATGGTGTTTCAACGATAGGTTCAAAATATTCAAAGAAACTACGGCCTCCGCATCCTTTAGTCCAACAATCTAAGGATCCACTGGTTGAAGCATACTTGCAAATTTTAAATTGTGTTTAAGGAAAAATGCCAAAAGTTAAAAGACTTTATATATCTTGAATGCAAGATCACCCCTGGGGGACCTTATTCCATGAGGCTCCGTGCCAGGCTCTCTCCATCACCACACAGACCCCTGAAGAGCTGTCGGAGCTGCCCTGACTGTGATGTTGAGTTCAACCAGTCAGGTGGAGAATCCACTAGTCGGTAAACTGTCACATATTCTGAAGTCCCAGCCAGCATGATCGCACAGACACAGGCAGGACACACCCTGACTGGCTGATTCTGGAATAGTTCTGATAACCCAGGCAGAGAGAGGCAGCTGCAGAACCACAGCCACAAGCAGACAAGAATAAGGCAGACACATAAAGAGATGTCTGTCCACTGAACTGGCTCCCAGAAAGCCTCTCCACACCTTGTAGTCGGCAAGTTAATTGAGACTCTGTGTTTTCCATAACAGAGCAACATGTGTCCATCTGTGAATGTTAGGATTGCCAAGAATTCATTAGTCCTACTCTAATTTCTGCCTGTAGCTTGCAGGGATGTAATGAAGTACGTTAATTAGATGATGAGGAACAACTTGGTTAAATGAGTGAACAAAATATATATTTCTATGAAAACAGTACAGAAAGACAGGATGAAAATAAAGCTGAAGGCTCAAAGAGTGGCTCAATCCTAGTACTCAAGACTCTAGTACCATCCACATGGTGGCTCCCAACCATCTGTAATGGGATCCGATGCCCTCTTCTGGCATACAGGTGTACATGCAGATAGAACACTCATACATAAAATATGTAAATAAGACTTAAAGAAAGAACCTTAAATAAAGCAACAATCTTCTAATAAACAAGTATGCTAAATAAAGCAAGTATTTATTTTTGGTTTCCTTTAATGCTGCAAATAGATAAAAATATATGCTCATTTGGAGGTGGCATGTCAGCCTGCGCTCAGTCAGTTTTTGAGTGATTCAGGTGTGTGTGGGGGGGTGTGTGTGTCTGTTGTGCATGGAGGTGAACAAAGAAAGCAGGGGAGAACAACAGAGCCAAAGGAAAATGAAGCGTATGTGGAGATTGTATGAACAGCTCGTAAACTTAAATGAGACAATGTAAGACTGTTTGTGGTTCTGCCTTTCAACTCTCAAGAGGTTTTAATGCTTTTCTAAAAAAAAAATCTCTCAGTCCAAGCAACTAACAAATAATTCAGTTTGTCTTGGTCTTAACGTGTTCAAGTTGCCAAAGGCTCCGTCTTCACCTTAATCATAACTGCCCATAAACCACACAGACATGGAGTACTTGGTCAGAGTGGAATCATAAGCTTCTATCCAATCAGCCCAGCGTTTGTTCAGGATGTATAGCACAACTGGGACACTGACATGAACAATGCTGGGCAGTTCCTTCTCTCCTGGAACATACAGCCATCAGGAAAATATGCATTAAACATGAAACTATAGAAATTTCATGAGAGTGAATACGAGAGGAGTTGTCGCCTAGACCAAAGGAGTTTGGCATGGATTCGCATGCTCAGGCTGGAGTTGAGAGCTTTCCAGAGTGGAAGCTGAAGGACTCTTACTCAAAACAAATAGATGATGGTAAATAGATGGATGGATGGATGGATGGATGGATGGATGGATGGATGGATGGATAGAAGAAACAGATAAACAGATAGATGATTGATAAATAGAGTTCGCATTTAGTCTAGGCTCTGCCCCACAGTTAGCTGGCAACAGCTAGGTGTGCCTGACTCACTATAAAAGAGGCTGCTTGGCCCCTCCCACTCTCGTGCTTTCTTGCTCTGGCTCTATCCTCTTGCTCCTTACCCTCCTCTCTCTCCATTCCCCTCCCCCCTCTCTCCACATGCTCAGGGCTGGCCTCTCTCTCTCTCTCTCTCTCTCTCTCTCTCTCTCTCTCTCTCTCTCTCTCTCTCTCTCTCTCTCTCTCTCTCTCTCTCTCTCTGTTTTTTTTTTCAAGACAGGGTTTCTCTGTATAGCCCTGGCTGTCCTGTAATTCATTCTGTAGACCAGGCTGGCCTCGAACTCAGAAATCTGCCTGCCTCTGCCTCCCAAGTGCTGGGGTGAAAGGAGTGTGCCACCACTGCCCAGCCCAGCCTCTACTTCTCTATTCTCTCTCTGTCTTTCTCTGTCTCTACTTCCTCAATTCCCCTCTCCATGCCCTGAATAAACTCTATTCTATATTACACTGTCCTGTGTCTGGTCCCTCAAGGGGAAGGAATGCCTCAGCATGTGCCTGCAGAGGCACCTCCTTCTCCTATATCTGACTACACATCTACCAAACATATTCCTTCTCTCCTTATCTTTTTGTTTTGGTTTTGGTTTTTTGGTTTTTCTCTGTATAGCCCTGACTGTCCTGGAACTCACTCTGTAGATCAGGCTGACCTCAAACTCAGAAATTCACCTGCCTCTGCCTCCCAAGTGCTGGGATTAAAGGCGTGCGCCACCACTGCTCAGCTTATCTTTTTATAAAACACAACAAATAGATAGATAGATAGATAGATAGATAGATAGATAGATAGATAGATAGATAGATAGAATAAAATTGAATTAAGCCTGCCTTGTGGCCCCATTCAGTATTCTCAGGTTTAGAGAATGGTCAATATGTGCCCCCCCAACTTCCCTAAATTCCATGCTCAGGATGCAAGCATCTATGGCTTGAGAGAGGCAGAACTTCCTGCTATCTATTGAGGGCAGTGAACAGGGGCCCCATGTGTACTCTACTTGAGGACAGTGGTTTGGACACTCCATGCAGATGATGTCAAGTTCATTCAGAGACAGGGTTCCAGCCATGAGAAAGAAATTGCTAGCAACACAGAGGTCTGGATGAGAAAGATTCCTGAAAGCTAGTCCCAACGTTTCTGATTCAGTTAGTCTTGGGCAGAGATGGGAATCTGCCCTCCTGACAGCTGACAGGGGTGTTCAGGGAATCCGTTCCTAGGAAGAGTGCAGTTAAATACTCGACTGATAGAAATATAGACAGTTAAACCTCCAGGAAGACAAGGTTGAAATAATTAGGGTGGGTCCTTATGACTACAGACACCTGTGACCTGGAGACTGGGTGCCACAGTCAGGGATCGCAATGCATGAGTGCTGTAAGGGTGGGAAAACCATAGCCCACCCTCTTCTGTGGATGGCAGAAAAGCCTCCTACCCTCACCTATGGAAAAACATTGAGTTAATTAGATTTTGAGACTTTTTTCCTTTCAGTTGCACAAATAGGATTCCTTTTCCTTTTGAACTTCCCTATCAGTCTCCTCAATTTCTTAGGTCATCAATTACCAATTGATATTGTCAATTACCAATTGTATTTTTTCTATAGAAACCAACTAAATGACAGGATTGACTAAAGGAAACAATGAAGGAAAAGATTCATGTATGACTGTAGAATGTATCAGATATATAAAAGTACATATTAAATTTATTACTTACAACTCTTTCTCCTTGTTTTTCTGTAGGCAGTTAATATTTTTTTGAGTTGCTTTGTATGTGACAAAGTAGCTAGACCAGATAGAATAGAAGTTCCCTAACTCAGTGATGTGCTTCATTCTTTACAAATCATCATTCTGAAACCAGCATAAAGACATACAATGGACATCAACATCTTTTGTTTTTTATTTTGATTTTTCAAGACATGGTTTCTCTGTGTAGCCCTGGCTCTCTTGGAACTCACTCTGTAGACCAGGCTGGCCTTGAACTCAGAGATCCACCTGCCTCTACCTTCCAAATGCTTGGATTAAAGGTATGCACTGCCACTGCCAGGCATCTGGACATTAATATTCTTATACCAGTCTTGAATGCTATTTCAAGGAAGCAAAACTTAAAACCACATGTAGAAAATGGTATGCATTCAATCATGACATATGAGATACGGTGCACACAGGCAAGCCAGGTATAAATATTCATTGAACCCAAATCTATCTACCTATCTATCTATCTGTCTGTCTGTCTATCTGTCTACCTACCTATCTATGTCTATCTGTTTCTCTCTGTCTCTCTGTGTCTGTCTGTGTTTCTATCTGTTTGTCTCTCTCTGTCTCTCTCTGTCTCTGTCTCTGTCTCTGTCGCTGTCTGTCTCTGTCTCTCTCTCTCTCTCTCTCTCTCTCTCTGTCTCTCTCTCTCTCTCTCTCTGTCTCTCTCTCTCTCTCTCTCTCACACACACCACATTCTGCTAAACCTAAAAAATATGCCAACATTAGCCCACTTCTCACCTACAACAATGTCAGTGTCATATAGTTCATCTTTTTGTTATCATGGAAAAGGGAGAGGGTTGACCAACTTCAATTTTTCCACAATTCTGCCTGACTTCCTAAGTCTGATTTAAAAAAAAGGGGGGGGGGACACTTCTATGTCATTTAACATTTCTTCTATGATAGTTTTTTTTCTTCTATTCATTTTTATTGAAGTGTTGCCATAATGTCATGCGGATCATGGTTTGGGTGTCCAAGGTTCAAAGAACAGACAAGAGTTTGCTATCCACCGACTGTGTCCTCCTTTGCTCTGTCTGCAGGGCTGTATCTGTAAGGGCAAAGGACAATGCCTCTGCGTGGGCACCAAAGGGGAGAAGGTAAGAAGAGAACGCCCCACTGCCTCTTCACAGATGCCTGAGTCTGTAGTGGAGATCATCATCCGGTCCCCTAAATCCACCTTTAAAGTAATTGTATATAAACATTAACCTTAAACAATGTTGAAAGCTTTCTAGGAAAGCTGCAGCTTCTCCGGCTACCTTGTGTAAATACTGGCAGCCAGACTGTGACTCTCTTGGCTGAATAAGTAGCAAGTTGGCAGAAAAAGAACATTTTTATGACGCCTCCCTAGCATACACTATATTTATAATGTTGCTAAACATGAGAGAAGAAATTAAAACAACTTGATTCTCTCGCTTCGATGTAAACATTGAAATCCCGCAGACGCTGTGCCGCAGCACTGGAACAAGACCGCCCCCTGGTGGCGAAATCGGCAGCAGCCCTGTTGAAACAAACAAAAAAAAATTTCAAAGCTCCATTGCAGAATTCAAGGAAAAAGAATGCTGTGAAATCTCATCAGTTCACTCCATTAACTCGCAGTTTATGACAATTAAGGCAGAGGCAGAGCTAAAGTATTTTTTGTTTGTTTACAAACCTCTTATTCCTCAGAGATATTAATCGTTCAACAATATAAAAAGTAACTATTAAAAATATTTCAAAGAAAGCACATTTTGAGCTATCTAAGAAATTTATATATATATAGTTATATGATAATTACAATATTTATTTTATCTATAGATAGCATATGTATAATTCACCTGCACTAGGGCCTCTCTTCTCTACCTAAGCTATGAATGAATGTAGCATGTTCATATTTACTCTGGAATGTCTCTCTTTGTACTTGAACTTGTATTCAGGCATATGTTGAGTCCCAGTTGTATGCACGATGCAATTTAAACGTGAGAGTAACTAAGTTGAAAGAAGGCTCTAGTAAATCTTTTTTTTTTTTCTGTTTATTGGGTGTGCTTGACTGTATACAAGTATAAAGTAGCAGACTTTTGATCTTTTCTGTTGGTTTACTATTTATTTATCTATCTATCATCTATCTATCTATCTATTTATTGTATTTGCCAATTGTAACAAACTTGATCAAACTAACTAGTGTCCTTGAAGACTATTTCCAGTACTCTGGCTCAAGGGAAAGGTTTTGTTGGTGAAACTCTATTTCACTCACTTCTACCAGGTGCTTTCCCATAGCACCATCTAGCCCCACCTACAAGATCATTTAGTTCACACTTTGTGCTATGCTGCCCTTGAAGCCTCTCCTGAAACTCCTAAGAAAACAGCTTAGTTCAGGGACACATTCCCTTACAAGAATGCTTTTGAGCTCACACCTCCATAATATTTCATCTTTTCCTTCCGTCATTACTAAGAACTGAAAACACGCCTCCCTCCTCGTCCTCACCGTCTCCACCCCTTAGTAAACACATCCCACTAATCTTAACTCTCTATCGAGACTGCCCTTTTAATTCTTGGTCCCTTTCCTTCTAAACTCTATCCTGAGTAGGTCTACTGCCTGGGAAAAGTCTCTACAGGACATGGGCATCACTGCGAAGTCTATGGACATACATTAGTAGACTGAGGCTACCCTGGGAGCTGAGTGATAACTAGTGACCCCTTGATGCAAGGGAAGAGCATCATTGAGAGAAGACTGTGCTGTTGCCATGTGTGTTGCTAGATAACTGTCACTTGCTTCTTGATTCTCTTTGGTTTTAACAGGGGGAGAAAGGCTTTCCTGGGCCCCCTGGATTTCCTGGCCAGAAAGGATTTCCAGGTCCCGAAGGCTTGCCTGGACCACAGGGACCCAAGGTATGTCGCCCTGTAAGCTTGGTAAATCCTCTGCCCTCCTAACCCATTTCTGTGCCCACCACATAGACCACTGAGACTGTATAGAAAATCCCCCACCTGGATGATATAAAAGAAAAAACTTGGTTTCCTACCTTAGCTGAGCTTTCGCCCAGCTGGCCCGCCCAGGCCTTGTGTAGCTTCTGCCTATAAGTCTAGCCAGGCTTCTCTTACACGAGAATCTTTTCCCCTTTCACTGAAGACCTGCCCTTTCACCTCTGTCCTGATCCCTGGGATTCCCATACCACCTTAGTGCAGGAGCATCTCCTTTCTACGGGATCTTGGAGCTATGCTTTTGGTGTTGGCTTTCCTATCTCAGGGCTAAAACATACAAGTTTTGCCATTCTAGCATACAGCTTCATCTAGATTTTTGTAGGCCCCCAAACCAACGGATTTTCATCCTCTCCTTGTCTTTTCTTTAGGTAAGGTTCTTGAAGGAATAGTTAGTGTGGTACCTGTGGGTCTCCTGCTCCTCCCCCCTTAGCCAGAGCCACTTGGCCTTTGGCATTCTTCCCTGGAAATATTCCTGCAAACTTCACCAATGACCTCCAAATGACCACTGTGAAGGGTATATTTAGCTCTTTACCTGGCATGAACCTCTGCTTTACTTCAAATTGTGTGGATCTGGAAACATCTGTCTGCCTTTGTTTTTGGGAGTCCCCTATCCCTGATTCTACTGCTGTCTCCCCATCCACCTGTTCCATTGTGGGACCTGTTGAGTATCAGGCTCCAATGGTTGGTAGCAGGGCCTGCCAGGCTTCACACCTGTCATGCATCTTTATCCTAAAGACTGTGATACTCAAAGTCTCTCACTTCAATAAACACCCAAGAGGATTTACAAAATAATCAGTAGATCTGCCTATTGTTCCTTCCAAATGGGGACACTGGCTAGCCAAACACCTGAGCTGTCAGGTATTCAAACTCACTCCCCTGACTACTGGCCTCCAACAAGCTGTGAATTAATAAGCTATAAAAGATAATTATAATTGATCTCTGTGGAGTCTTTTAAAATCCCATACTGTATTGACATATACATTAGAATAATACATAGAACACACACTTAATGTATTTTCTCCCTGCCAAGCACTGGCCCAATCTTCCTCCCTGTATTTCATTTTCTCCTCACTTTAACCCCATGATGGCCTCTCTGTTTAACACTTTATTGTAAAGGATGCACATGAACAGACAGGCAAGAACACAGGGTGCACTGGAGGTCCTATGGCAGGCACCTCCATCCCCTGGAAGTAAAGTGTCTCACTCTCGGGCACATGGATGCCCATCAGCCCAAAGTTCTCTGTAATCACCTTAAGGCTAGGGATTTTTACGGAGGCTTCCTCTAGGAGGCAGGACCCACTCCTAAGCTGGCCTCTGGCTCCCCTGCTCCTTAGACAATGGAGTTGAAGCTCGAGTTTCAAGCTTCTATCAGGGCTTGTCCTTTCTGGTGACCAGCTCCCCCCTAGCCAAGAGTCCATCAAAACTCCCTTCATCAAAAGATGTGTCTCTTGATGTGATGAGGAATTCTAAGGGATTTAGGAACTCTATAGAAGTCAAATATTAGGACGAGAGAAAAATCCTTGTGCCTTGATCTCTCTGGAAGAATGAAGAAGCTAGGAGGAATAAATGAAGCTCTGAAGACAGAACCAAGAATCTGTTTGCTACACTACAGTAACTAAACCTGTACTTGGGGTTTGCAAAGCAAATCTGATTCCCAGGCATTCTCCATCTCTATGTCACCCATGGCGGTGCACTCTCTCTCTTTCTCTTCTGATGCTAACTTTGAAACAGCTAGGATAGGGAGATGTCTCAGAAGGTAAAGTGTGCTTGCTACAAAATCTTGAGTTCAGATCCCCAGCACCTCTGCAGAAGCCAGGCACAGCGCTGCGCTCCAGAGATGGGAGCAGAGAGACAGATAAGTCCTGGAGCTCATGGCCAGCCAGCCTGAGTCAATAAATCCTCAATTCACTAAGAAACCATTTGAAAACATAAGGTAGAGAGCTATAGAGAAAGACTCCCCACTGCCAAATCTGGCTTCCACATGCACAAATACATAAAACATACACACACGCACACACACACACAAAAGCACGCATGTACCACATCTGTACACTTTTAAAACACAGATTGTGGGCTGAGACTGAATTTTCCATTGACTATTCAGGGATTGGGCTTGGACTTCCGTTCATTTCACTGGTAAAGAATTTCTGACATGGGAAACCTGCAGGTAGATTAGCGGAGAACTCTGTCTCTGTCTCTGTCTCTCTGTCTCTCTGTCTCTCTGTCTCTCTGTCTCTCTGTCTCTCTGTCTCTCTGTCTCTGTCTCTGTCTCTCTCTCTCTCTCTCTCTCTCTCTCTCTCTCTCTCTCTCTCTCTCTTTAAAGTTAGAGTTTCTCTATGTGGCCTTGAACTCACAGAGATCCACCCGCCTCTGCCTCCAGAATGGTAGGACTAAAGATGTGTGCCACCCAGGCCCAGCAAGGACTCCTCTTTCGTTTTGTTCTCTATACTTGACTCGACTCACTTGCCTTCAGCACCTCTTTAGGAATACCAGTTGCAATGAAGATTGTCATCACCATGGTGCTTCCTGCGGATTGCACGATGGGCAAATATCCCATAAAACCAACGCATGTCACAAAATCTTATTCTCAAGCACAGCTTATAGACACGGCCCCAAAGGAGTATTTGACCAAAGCCAAAACACAGAGACCATTAAAAACTTGACAAGATATTTCTCAGATTTATAAGCTTCCATTGTGCGTGATATTTTCTACATGAGAAGATTTACAGCAATGGGGAAGTAAATTCCGAAGACCTGTCTTCTTGTCTGCCCTCTGCATAACAAAAAAACAGCTCCCACGGGGATGGGGCAGGGATGTAGGGAGGACAGCCTTGACCATGACCTTGCACCCAGGAATTCCACCTCAGAAGGCAATGGCTCACTTTGGCCTTGGCAGTCCAATCTCAGAAGACTCTGCAACTGCCTTTCCAAAAGAAAAAAAAAAACCCTGAAACTGTGGAATGACGATGAAAATAGCTTCTGAACAATGGTGCTTTCACAGCAAGCAGCTTAGTTAAAATATTCTCCATCTAAGGTTATTCTCTATTAAAGGGGGCCTCAAACCAAGATTCACTGCATAGCTGGAAGCAGTATCGCCTCTGGTGCACGCAGTCCTCACTCTGTTATTTATTTACTTCTATGTGTCTGGCACATCTCGTTATGAAGTGCTCCTGTGGCACAAAATCTCCCGTCTCCTTTGCTATCCTAACTCTGGCCTTCTTCCTTATCATCAGACCTCAGCAGTTGTTTGGCTGATGTGGGTCTTCTATAGGCTCACAGCACTTTCCTAGTGCAGGAGAACCCCCAACAGAATCCTATGGAAGTGTAGCTTGTGAATCAATATGCCTGGGAGGAGGATAAGGGGTGGGGTTATTGGAGACTTGCAGCAAGCTCCCAGGTTGATGCTAAGGCACTGTTCTCTGGTCCCTGATCCCACTTTGAGCAGCAGAGTTCTCCATGCAGTTTTGCTTGTCTCTTCCTATTGTCACTTGATTAGAAGGAGCAATCAATCAAACTTTATCAACAACAAAATAATCACAATAGCAAAGCTGTTCAGCGTGGAGATAAGACTAAGTCCAAATGGTCTTTATTGTACTGACTTTTCCTCTTTCCACTTGGATCTAGGGTGCCTCAGGACTTCCAGGACTCACTGGCCCCAAAGGCATCAGGGTTAGTATTCAAGCCATCCATCCCAATTGTTGGCTGAACGCTCTTCTTCTAACGGTAAACATCATTCAAATGTCAGGGAGGAGTAAGTACAGAGTGTCTGGTTCCACAGATAGAGTCTGAGAACAGGAAAGCTAACCCACTGGCTGTGGCCACAATAATGGTCACTACCTTAGAGACACACGTGAACTGATGGGGGAAGGGTACAAGAAAACTGTAGGGAGAAGAGGATGCTGTTCCTGATCGACGTGGGAGTGCTTATGAAGTGACATAAGTATGTCACTCTATTGACAATGCAGGAGAATTGGGAGTTAGGGACAGCATGACTGGAAGGAAGAAAGGGAGGAAGAAGGAAGGAAGGAAGGAAGGAAGGAAGGTAATGAGGGAGGGAGAGAGGAAGGCAGGGAGGGAGGGAGGAAGGATGGAAGGATGGAAGGAGGGAGGAAGGAAGGGAATGAGGGAGGGAGAGAGGAAGGGAGGGAGGAAGGGAGATAGGAAGGGAAGGAGGGAGGGAGGAAGGAAGGGAAGGATGGAAGGAGGGAAGGATATGTGTAAAAAGTCCCCATGCTTTTCACAGAAGACATAAACATTTTACTACGTGCAAAATGAATTTCAGCCAGGTGTGGTGACTCACTCCTGCAACCTCAGCACTCAAGAGTCTGAGGCAGGAGGATTGCTATAAGCTCAAAGTTGGGCTGCCTAGTGATAGTTCCAGGCAAGCCTGAGCTATGGAGTGAGGCCTTGTCTGAAAGAACAAATAATAAAGAATCTCCCACAACCAAAGCAATCCCCTTTTTAAAGGTTTTATAAAGTAAGACTTTGCACAGGGGAAGACGCTAGTCTGGTTACCTGAGTACTACTAGGAACCTAATATTTATATATTAGGAGATATACGGAAATAATATGTGTGTATACATATACATATATATGTGTGTGTATATATATATATATACACACACATATATATAGGGGGGGCTGGTAGCCTAGAATGTGTTGCATGGCAGAAATATCGAAAGATGCCCTGCCTCAACAAGTTGAAGAGACAGAACAAACTCCACAAGTATACTGTGGCACGTATGTCACAAATAGCACACATATGCACACACACATACAGACACACACGTAGATACACCATACAGAGACACACTCATGGACACAGACACATGCACACACATACATGGACATACACACTCACCAGCTCTAGAAATGGAAAGTAGGAGCACAAAAGCCATAAGCTCCAAGCCAAGCCAGGATATGTATATAGTGCAATTGAGACCAGCCTAGGCAATATCTATAGCAAGGCTGACGCTCACAGAACAAAACAAAAATTTTAAAAGTTGTGTAAAGGCAAGATCTACAAAGATTTGTCAAGCCTTCTTTGTCTGTTTTCCTAATCATTTTTTATATACTCAGTACAAACTTGCAAGCAAATGAGTTCTGACATGGCAAAGAATTCTATGTTTATAGGATGGACATTTTAATTGTTTTTCTCTCTACCCCCTTCTTTTTTGCTTACATTTAGGGAATAACTGGATTACCAGGGTTTGCAGGTCCTCCTGGACTTCCAGTAAGTAATGACAAGTGTATGTGTGCCTGTCTCTCTGTCTGTATGTATGTATATATGTGTGTGTGTGTGTGTGTGTATGTGTCTGTGAGTATGAGTCTGTGTGTGTGTGTTTCTGTCTGTGTGCCTGTGTGTGTGCATGTATATCTGTATATGTCTCTGCCTGTTCGTCTATGTGTGTGCATGTTTGTATGTGTGCATGTTTGTCTTTGTGTATGCATGTGAGTTTATGCATCTATATGTATGTGGGTGCAATGTGTGTGTATGTATACTCTCACTCATGCTTATGTAACAAAGACATGAAAACACTCACCCAAGGAAACAGTTTCGATACACTCTTTATAAGAAGAAGCTATACCCCAGGGCTGATCATGGCAGAGTGTGGCTCTGTAATATATGAGCAGACCTGAGCTGAAGCAATAGAACAAAGAACAAGCCTGTGAGTGGCAGAGAACAACAATGCACCTCTCCTCTGTGTCTCCCCCACCCCCGTACCCACCCGCACCTCGCCTCTGTGTCTATCTCGCCCCCACCCCCGTACCCACCCACACCTCGCCTCTG
>NW_022196896.1:108204328-108247710 GCF_008632895.1 Mastomys coucha
CCCGGTACCCACCCTCACCTCGCCTCTGTGTCTATCTTGCCCCCACCCCCGTACCCACCCGCCAATCTCTTGCTCAGAAGAGCATCTCCTACAATTCCATTTTCTGTTTTGTTTTATCTAAAAATACCCACACCTTATCCAACAATCTTTATCTTAGCTAATATGTTTTATTTGCTATGGCATTTAAACTATATCTAAAAATCTACAATTTAAACTTGTTATGTGAGCATTTAGGCAACCATTTCTAGCTAATGACTATTTCAAATCATCCATCATTTCCCTTGATTTTTTTTTTTCTGGATTCTGAACCTTGTGATGCTGCCTCTGTCTTTGTCAGTGAATCTTGCTCTTTTTCTAGGGCATCCCAGGCCACCCTGGGCCTCATGGGCTGGCTGGTTTACCAGGATGCAACGGGTCTAAGGTATGTCCTGCTTGCACAGATGATTAATGAGAGCATTGCTGAATGAATACGTCAAGGTGAAGCCAGACTGAGATGGAAGTCGGCTTTCCAGAAACATTCCTTTAGTCAGGACCCACAGCATGATTTTGAGGAGAAACTACTGCCTTTCTCTTTCTATATAGTTTTAAAGGAGTTTTCAATCAATTCCCATAGACTCTCAACTACTTACATCAGAGGTTGCAGATATCAAAATCAGAGAGTAAAGCTTTGAGTACAAAGTTAATGTCTGGGAAGGAAAGTCTCATACTGCAGGGCCCACTCGCCACTTTTTTACCCTAACTGAGCCCCCTGTCCCCTAGAACAGTGGCCGTGAGTGAACTAATTACTGAAGTTCCAAGAAGCAGCAATTAAAAAGTTTCTTGGCACAATTAGGCTGCCATTTATGCACAATTTGAGAAGCAGGAGACCCCAATCTTATTCGCAATTAAGAAAACGAGTTTCTGGCCCTCAGCCTTCTGATCAGTAGCCATCAGGAATTTGGATTGGTTTGCCTAGATTTGTCACTGCAGGGCTGGGGGAAGAGACTGGGATAGCTATGAGCCATTCTAGTACAACTATGAGTGCTGACAGACCTCCCATGTCTTCTAGGGTGAACAAGGATTCCCAGGCATTCCGGGCACACCAGGCTATGCAGGGCTCCCAGTAAGTCTGCATCTCTAACTCCATATCACACACATAGATTACGAATGAAAGTAGCCCATTCCATGGGCTATGGACGTGTCTCTCAGGATATTGGGAAGGCTGAAATATTATCAGACATTGAAGAGAAGGAAAGAAAGAAAGAAAGAAAGAAAGAAAGAAAGAGAGAAAGAAAGAAAGGAAGGAAGGAAGGAAGGAAGAAAGAAAGAAAGAAAGAAAGAAAGAAAGGAAGGAAGGAAGGAAGGAAGGAAGGAAGAGAGAGGGGGAGGGAAGGAGGGAGAAAGAAAGGAAGGAAGGAAAAGAGAGAGGGGGAGGGAAGGAGGGAGAAAGGAAGGAAGGAAGGGAGGAAGGAAGGAAAGAAAAAAGAGGGAGGGGGAGGGAAGGAGGGAGAAAGGAAGGAAGGAAGGAAGGAAGGATATAATATGCAGATTGACTGGGAGAGAGGATATGTGGTCAATTTTCTAGCACTTCAAAGTGAGAACAAAAAGAACATGGATTTAGATGTCAGACTTTACTCCAGCATGTAACTTCTATGTCAAGGGGAATGAACAGAAAAAGGAGAAAAAGCCCTAATGGCAGAGAGAAAGCCAGGAGGAGTGTGGTATGGACGCCCTGAAGAAGATGTACTTCAGGGTAGAGCGGGGCAGCCCGATGCTGCCAAAAGGTCTAATAACACAAGGAACTGTGTCTTGGCCTTGCACAGTGAAGTCATAGCTGACCTTGAAAAGTGATGTTTCCATGGCTGGAGGGAACAGGAAGGCATATCTGGAAGTGAGGAATGGGTGGGAGAACAGGATGCAAACTTGCAGGCAGGATGGAAAAGAGACTGGCTATACTGGATGAAGGCAGAAGATGAAGAAACCATTGGAATGCTGGGATGTGGAGACTGGAGCACGTGAAAAATGACTCGCGAGAGTATTATGGGCCAGGAAGCAAAGTAACAGAGTAGAGACAAGGTCAAGTGGATAGATTTGTTCATCCTCTAGTGTCTAATATGTTGTCTCTTTTCTAGGGTCCTGATGGCTTGAAAGGACAAAAGGTGAGTCCTTTGCCAACTTCTGTGGTGGAAGGTCTCTAACCACACCTACAGAAAGAACTCCAATTAATTCATGAAATATAAACATTACAAACAGACATCATAAACCAGGTCTTGGTATTAATAATTCATATGCCACAGAAATTAAAGCACAATGCTTTCTCCTCTGGCTGTTGTCATAAATAGGTCTGAGGGCCAATTATGTCATCTTTTTAGGAAGGAGGATCTGGTGGGGAGGGAACTGATCTCATGTTCCAGACTCCATGTTCTAGGTCAAGAATTGCTACCAATTCGGGTGTCTTAGGGGATGATTTATTATTCCTAATCCTTCCGTCTTGCCACAGTAAGTTGTTAGTTTTAAAAATTAGTACAAAAGAGAGAGGAGGGGCTTGAGGTTCCCCGCCCCTACCTGGGGATCTATAAGCCACCAATGGTCGCTGAGGAAGGAGAGAGATGTTCCTCAGTAGTAGTAGTACATACTCTATAAATGGGCTCACACACACACACACACACACACACACACACACACACACACACACAAAGGGAAAAGAAGAGAAAGACATGAAAATATGGGGGACATATAATCAGCAGCAGAGGTGAGAGAGGGATAAGAGTAATGAAGAGTAAATACAAATTGTACATGAATTATATGTTCAAGGACATAAATGTCATAATGAAACTCATGTATAATTTATGCATTTTAAAAGTTTTTCTGAATTCTTCAAAATGCAATTTTTATAACACTTCTCCAAGTTCATACTTCCCAAACCCTCTCATCTTTGAGGAAGCTTGACGTTCAATAAGTGTTTATGGGGGGGGGGGTTGAAAGTGTAAAGTTGATTGGTGTTGATGACTGTCTCTGCTTTTAAGGGTGAGCCTGCTCAAGGAGAAGACAGGGAATTCAATGGAAAAGGTGACCCTGGGCCTCCAGGAGCTCCAGGCTTCCAGGTACAACACTCTCAGAAGGAGTGTTCAGTCGTCTTCATCTTCACCCTCAGATTCTCCCTCCTTCTCTCCTATCCTTCTCCTTCCTTCCTTCCACCCTCTTGCCTGCCTGCCTGGTTTTTCTCTTCTCTCCCAATCTACAGTCTCTCCCACCTCGGGTGTTATTCTAACATTGACCTCATTAGGAGAAGGAACATGTTGTTATGCAAAAATGACATTGTGTATGTTTTATAATTTCTTAAGTCTCTGTCACTCAGATTCTGAGCCTAAGAATCTTCAGAAAAGAGTTTTACTTGCTCTGTATTTACTGAAATCAAAGATGGGTATGCATCATACATCGACTACCACTTAAAAATGGAGTGTTAAAGAACACCCTGGTTTCAATATTTGCATATTGTTTTAAAGAGCTTTATTGAAGCATAGCTCCCTCCTCTTGAACACTAAACAGCTTGTTTCACTAGTTCATCTGTAGCTAGCCTGGAGGTGTTCTATAATAGATCCAATGAGACACAGCTATTTGGGGGTTGTGTATATTTTGTGATTCCGAAAGGCCCCTTAGGTCGATAAATTCTATAATTACAAAATTTCAGGCCAATTAACCAGAAGTAACTTAACTTAGTTCAGAATTAAATGGCGGAAATTTCTGAGAAGAGCTTGTATATTTCCATCCAGTCAATCAGAGTTTGAGTTGGAGCTGTGGATGTACTCATATGATGACCCAGACTAAATGATGTAAGCTGTGACGTCTGACTAGGAGCAGAACAGTTGTAGGAATGTGGCTAATGGCTGGGATAGGCATCTGAGAGAGGCATGGAAAGGGATGGTTCTTGATCTTTTGCTTAGGAATCAATCATGCAGAAAGGAAAGCAGTGACCAGAAACCTGGGTGTCTCCTGTCAATGTCTTCTATGCACTGTTTACTGGGCAGGGGCTGAAGACAGTGCAGTGTATTTATGTAAGGAAGGTTTCTTAAATATGGCAGTATTATTTCTAGACTCTAGGGCCTAGATCAGCCAAAAATAAAAATAAAAATAAAAAACTTTCTAAAACTTCTTGTCCTCTCTACATTCTAATGAGTAGACAGAAGAAACACTTATCAATAACTATCAATAACACCTATCAATTCAGTGTGTTACATGGTAATAGTAATGAATGCTAATGAGAAAAAATAATACAGGGAAGGGGGATAGAAATGTCAACCTGGAAGAAAACCTTTGGATAGACTGAGAGGGAGCTCAGGGCTCATCAGTTCGCTGGAGACACTGGTCCAGCAGAGAAGGCATCCTTCTGAGAGGGTAAGCCACAGAGATAGGAGGAGGAGGAAAGAAGTAGATCATGTAGGCAGAAGGTAAACCAGACAAGAGAGCTGCAGGAGGGGCCAGGTCTAAAGTTAACACAACTGTCCAAATACAGGAAAGATATGGAGGAGAAAGAGAGAAAAACCTGAAAATTGCCCCAATCAAGAAGCATTACTGGCCATGCCCCTGTATGCAGTAGCATCAGATGTCCCCAGGCATCTGTATTGCATAGCGATATGTTTGGAACATACTGTAGTTGTTCGCAGGCACTTCCAGGAAGGCAGTATGCTCTTGTGATTTTCCTTAATAAATCGCTCTGTCTAACGTTGGCATTAATTGACAAGTACATTAAATTCACTCTTCTTTTGTAACTTCAAGGGTTTTCCAGGACTCCCAGGTTTTCCAGGGCCTGCCGGACCACCAGGTCCTCCGGGATTTTTTGTGAGTATGAAGTCAAGGTTGATATGCACATTGGTGATAGCAGATGTTGTGGCGTGTTCTCTGGCTGGTTGAGAGTCCTGCTGTGACTTTTATTTATGGCTTTTTTTCCTAGGGTTTTCCAGGAGCGATGGGACCCAGCGGACCCAAAGTAAGTCTAACTTGCTGATTTCTAACAGTCAGAGCACCCTAGCTTACTTCTTTGAGCAGACCACAGTGGGTACCTCCCTGGGAAAACAAGAGCACCCACAGGAAAGGGGACAGGGCCAGCAGTAACTTAATCCCTGAGTCAGAACAATAGAAGAAAGCAAGAGTTTCTAACTGGTTTCCATTTCTGATAACTCTGCTTTATCCCATCAATTCTTTTTTTTTTTTTGATTTATTTATTTATTATATGTAAGTACACTGTAGCTGTCTTCAGACGCACCAGAAGAGGGCATCAGAACTCATTACGGGTGGTTGTGAGCCACCATGTGGTTGCTGGGATTTGAACTCGTGACCTTCTGAAGAGCAGTCGGTGCTCTTACCCGCTGAGCCATCTCACCAGCCCATCCCATCAATTCTTGAAGTGGGCTGCTTTGCAAAATCCATGTGATCTACATGACTAGATGAAAGTTGACTTCACTGTGGTCTTTAATCTGGGTGCTTTAGGTGTTTCTATTCAAAATTCAAGCTGTAGTTTCAGGATAAAAATATTGAGTGGAGCTGAGCCTCACCAAGGAACTATTACTAAGCCCAGTGTTCCTTACTAATATTACCAACCTGATGTACAAGACACTTCCCAATGGGCTTTCATGATTATTACTTCATCATCAGAGGCACACAAGCGGTCTCTCTCTCTCTCTCTCTCTCTCTCTCTCTCTCTCTCTCTCTCTCTCTCTCTCTCTCCCTCCCTCTATCCCTATCCCTTGATTCCACCCTTGGCTTTTCTGACGTTAGTTTCAGAATCTTGATATTCAGTTACTCATCTCTCTTATTTTTCACATGCAAATTAGGGCATCAGGAAGTGAAGCCTCACGGGAAGTTAGGTAGCCAGGAAGTTACTGGGCTCACCAGGAAGTAGCCAGCCAATGAGATCAAAATGAGACTGTGGCTTAGTTGGGAAAATTTTCCCTGGGCTGGCTTCCATTCCTCATCCCCAACACTTGCACCATCCGTTATCCTCAGTGAGTCTCTGATCTCCTGTATCTCAAAACCACCACTTTTAAAAGAAACACATTGCCGTTCTGTAAACATAGTAACATAACTGTATAATTTCAAAACTAAGATGAAACTACAAGTCTGCCCTTACAAGGACTGGATCTTTAGTGAGTTCCGATTATTCATATTTATTTTTTAATCATAGTGGTGTGTGTGAAGGGGTGTGGTAAAGAAACTGCCAGCAAGGCTGAGCCATTATTGGGGGGAAAGAGTTTATTCTGCATAACAGAAAAAAAAAATATCCAGAGGCATCTGAAATAGCCCAGAGCAGTGTAAAAAGACAGCAGGCTAGAGAGCTCTGGAGAAAATAGTGGATACAGTAAGATAGCAAGAGATAGCTACAAGGGAGGGGAGGGAAGAAGAAGGGAAGGGAGGAGGGAGGGAAAGAAAGGAGAGAGGGGGAGGATGGAAGATACAGGAAACTTTGTCTTTATGGAGAGAACAAACAGATATCTGGGAGGAGGGAAGGGCCAGGGCTGTTGCGGGGACTTTGAAATAGCAAGCACTTGTGAGAAAGGACTGAGGGAGCCCGATGCATGGCTCTAATATGAAACCAGCACTGCATGTCAATGGAGCCATATGTCCCCTTCTGGGGAAATAACTCATTTGGGAGACATTTCACATGTACCTGAGGGATGCTGACTTCTGTCTAACTTCCAGAAATCCTTCCATAGCCCAGCTTGACCTCATTTTTAGACATAGGGACTTCCTGAGACCTAGCAACAGCATCTCGTGTTTTCTTACAGGGTCGTATGGGCGATAACATGATAGGACAAAAAGGAGAAAGGGTAATGTACACACCACAGTATGTGTGAGTGGGTCACAAGTGTGAGCCCCCAGTGCATTTGCCTCTGGTTCATTCACTGACCATGTTGAAATGAGTGCTTTCACTTGCTGTTTTGCCATGTATGAGGCTAAAGAGAGAGGGAGAGAGAGAGTGGAGCTGCTGTAATGATGATGTGGGGTTGATGCCAGAGATGATGCTGGGGATGATGCCAGGGATGATGCCGGGGGTGATGCTGGGGATGATGCCAGGGGTGATGCTGGGGGTGATTCTGGGGGTGATGCTGGGGATGATGCCCAGGGTGATGCTGGGGATGATGCCAGGGGTGATGCTGGGAGTGATGCTGGGGGTGATACTGGGGATGATGCCAGGGGTGATGCCAGGGGTGATGCCCAGGGTGATGCTGGGGATGATGCTGGGGATGATGCTGGGGGTGATGCCAGGGATGATGTCGGGGGTGATGCTGGGAGTGATGCCAGAGGTGATGCCCAGGGTGATGCTGGGGATGATGCCAGGGATGATGCTGGGTACCTCTCATTCTCTGCTGTCCTTGTCTTTAGGGTGTGAAAGGATTAACAGGACCTCCTGGGCCACCAGGAACAGTAATTTTTACACTCACCCGCCCATACAACAAATCGGTAAGGCTGTAGCTCTGTGACTGTGGTTGTACCTTTGTTTCTGGAAAGACATCTTGCTGATCCTTTCTCCTTTTTAGATTTTTTTTATTGGTTATTTTATTTATTTACATTTCAAATATTGTCTCCTTCCCAGTTTCCCCTCCACAACTCCCCTATCCTATCCTCCCTCCCCTGCCTCTATGAGGGTACTCCCCTACCCACCCATCCACCTACCCACTCCCACTTTACCACCCTAGCATCCCCTACATGGGGATATCGAGCCTCCACAGAACCAAGGGCCTCTCCTCCCATTGATGACAAGGCCATCCTCTGCTACATATGCGGCTGGAGCCATGGGTCGCTCCATGTCTACTCTTTGTTTGGTGGTTTAGTCCCTGGGAACTCTGGGGTGTCTGGTTGGTTGATATTGTTGTTCTTTCTATGGGGTTGCAATCCCCTTCAGCTCCTTCAGTCCTTCCCTTAACTCTTCCATTGGGGTCCCTGTGCTTAGTCCAATAATTGGCTGCAAGCATCTGCATCTGTATTGGTCAGGCTCTGGCAGAGCCTCTCAGGGACAGCTATATCAGGCTCAGCAAGTGCTTCTTGGCATCCACAATAGTGTCTGAGTTTGGTATGTGCAGATGGGATGGATCCCTAGGTGAGGTGGTCTCTCATTGTCCCTTACACAATATGTGTGCCTCTGATCCAATAGGATGGCAGTGACCTATAGGCAGAGTAGAGGAGCACTACAATCTAATGGGACCCTATGAATGGCCACTGCAACCTCAAGGACATACCCAGTCTTCATCAAGAACACTACTCCATGTCATTTTTGACATAGATTGCCTTTTGTTCCTATACTGGGACGGCTAAGAGGACCAGGATATGGAGCTAAATTGAATGCTTAAGAAATGAATGCACAGTACCACACACCAATTCAGCCACCAGCCTGCACTTGGGAAGTCTGGGAGGGGAAAATAAAGAATTCAAATAGCACCGAATTAATGGAGAAGCTCAAACTCCCCTCTTTGAAAATTATGCTTAATTGCTTTAGATAATAATTTAGTTGAGACATGATTTAAATATAAAATATGCTTTTTAAAGCATGGGTTTTAATTATAACTAGTCTTTAACAATTTTTGTAGAATGATATATAGGCCATAATATTCCCTCATTTATGATCAACTGGGTGGCTTTTCAGTGTTCACTGAGTTGGACAACCATTGCCTCTGCCAATCTTAGAATATTATCTTTGTACTAGGAAGAAGCCCTATGACTACCATCCCCCTGTTCATAGTCTAAATGACCAGAACAAAACTAAAAGGAGTTCAGAGAAAGCACAGAGGGATGTAATATGAAAAAAAAATCACATGGAAGACTGGGGAAAATGGCCTGAAGAAAATAACTGAATTCTTCAGAGACCATTAGCAAAAAGTAAATTAATGAGATCTAAAGCATCGTTGTCTAAAAAATTGATACTTTTTTATTTTTACAAAAATCTCCCCCCACCGGGGGGTTGGGGGGGAGAATGAGTTAGAAAACCTAGTGTCCTCAAAAAAATACAGATATTGGAAGAGATGGGAGTTGACAAAATAAATGGGATAATGGCTTACATGAACCTGAGTCAATTCATCTTGATGGCATCTAAACAAGAAACTGTTATTCCAATAAAAGAAATTTTAATGTGTTAGACATGAATGTGCCAGAGTAGAAATGAATGTAGTGTAGTAGAAAGCTGGTTCAGTAGGTAAACAAATATAATGATGTAATAAATATTATATAATTTGATCCAAAGGATACTCTTGGGTTTTTTTCTGTTTTTGCATTCTCAGCCCACACTTTATTGTTAAAAACATATATACACAAGTATAGAGATCCAACTCTCATAACAGTTCCTTTGCCAAGTGATCAAATTTTTCCCCCCGCCCCCACACTCCCTCAAGATGTATACCCTAGAGGTACACAGAAAAGCAACCAACAGCAACCCTGCCCTTGAAGGGCAGGAAATGAGCTATCAAGCAGATGATCTGAATATTCTTGATCCTTTTCATTCCATAAATGGATAGATTTAAAGTTAGTTCCCAGACTAGTACTGTTGTTTAAGGGCTGACGACACACCACACTGAGAGAATACTTGTCTGAACTTTGGGATGGGGGTGCTGGTGCCAGGGATCAGATCCAGGGCCCAGGGCTTCTCCAGAACTACCCCACAAGCACAAAAACATATTTTAATTAAGGACATAGCACAGTTTCCCCAAAGGTGACAAAAATGTTTTGAAAATCAAAACTAATCATGATTCCATCCTGACCTTAAAGAGTTTAGAAGTCTGAGCTCTGCCGAATACCCTCTGATGTTTGATTTTCCTGTGTTATCCATTTCAGTTTCTTATAGTGGATGATGAGGAACAGGGCTTAGAAGAACACTGACCTTACCCGTTTAGTGGCTGGTAGATGTAACAGTAACTGACAAAGTAGATTCCTACCAGGGATACACAAAGGATATGTCTACTGTTAAAGATTACAACAGTATTAATGTGAGTTCATGTATAAAATGTGAACTATGGGAAACAAGAAGAACCACTTGGTGGTTGTCATGAGGCCCAGTGCTGGTTTTCAGACCTCATTTCACTGGACAGAAGGTATTTCTAAATAGACTGCTCTCATCTTATTTGGTTGGTTTGTGATAATGGCCTTGAACTGTACTTATGACAGGACTTCAAGGGAGAGAAAGGAGATGCGGGAGAGAGGGGTGGACCTGGACATCCTGGACCCCCGGTAGGTCATTTCGATCCTTTTGTTCTTGTGACACAGAAAACAGAACTTTAGTTCATATCATTAAGGATATTTTTATTCTTTGACAATTTTATACATGGAAACATTGTGTCTTGATTATATCCACCCATGACTACCCTCTCCACTCCTGCTGCTCCTCTGACCACGCCCCTACCACGCCTTATTCTTTAGCAATAACACACCAAGTTCAGTTAGGTCAATCTTCATCTATAGTTTGATGAATATTCAACCTTTAATTCTTGATGTTATGTAAAACTCAAAGCCAAGGAATATCCTAGAATTATTTTACAACCATTTTTAGGTGAAATCTCTGCACTATTTTATATGTATGACCTGCCTATAGCACCGGCTTTTGAACATCTATTTAAAACTAATTCTTATGATAAATTTCTCTTTTAGATTATTCAGTTTTAAATGTGGCCAATAAGAGCGACACATTATTCTTAATCAATTAAAAAGTCAGTCTAAATTTGTAAAGCATTTCATAACTCTAATTATACAGGGGCCACCTGGAGACTCCTATGGATCAGAAAAGGGTGCGCCTGGAGAGCCTGGTCCTCGGGTAAGGAGGCAATTCAGCCAGCAGCATGTGCAACTCAGGGACTTCAGAAACTGAAAGTTGGGGCAGGACTCTCTTTAGCTCACTTCTGATCTTCTCTGGACATGAGCAATGATGATCGTCAGTGAAAGGGGAGAGGAATGAGGTAGAGCCCGAGACAACTTTAGGTTAAGGACATCTAAGAAAAAAATTACAGCCATACTCCCGCGCGTACGTGAGATGCACGCACGCAGAGATTCACGATTAGATTGACACAGCTTGTTCGTTTGTCTCCCTCTGTAACAATGGCTATGGTTACAGGAGAAAGGTCCTTGATTGGCTAGTCAGTGAGCTCCTGTGATTGACAGCTCATCAGAACCAGCCAGAGTGAAGACAGAGCACTCCCAAAGGAAATAGGGGATAGTGTATCTGTTCAGTGGGATGCTGAGAACACAGACAGCAAACGGGGCCCAATTCTGCTATTCAGCTCCATTTGGGAAAATTTAAACAGATATAGCATGTAGAAACTCTAAAAGGCATGACTTCAGGAGGAGAAAGTGGAGTGGGGGTATTCAAGGAAAAATGACTCAGCTTGCCGGATTTTTACTCCTATCAGAAAGGGTCCATGGCATAGGATTTCATCTGAAAACCATGTCTGCTGAGACACCACAATGTGCTTTAGATACATATAGATACATATATACTTAAAGATTTATCTAGGATTTAAGAAATTACATTTCAAAGCAATACGGTGCAAACACTGCCTTCTTTCTAAATTCCTTATTTACCTCTCTGCTCGACAATTCCCTGGTTCCCTTTCCACGATGGACATGAACTCCACTCAAGGTTAAACTAATATCTTGTCTCCCTCATTTTTGACTATAACCACTGATCTTGCCTACCTTCCACCTTCTACCTTCCCTGGTATAAGATGCCCATTGCTGTTCAGTGATTAGGATTCTTACCTTATAAAATCCAAGAGTCAGTGAGGAAGCTCCCTGAGGCTCTCTTGCCCATTTTAAAAGGAGGTTACAGCATGGAAGTTTTCTATGTTTTCTAAAGTTAACACGTTTGTTAACTTAAATGTTTTTGTTTTAGGGAAAACCTGGAAAAGATGGTGCTCCTGGCTTCCCTGGCACTGAGGTAAGGCATGCCTGTTGATAATCACGGAAGTAGCAGCGATAGCAGAGGAAGGTTACCTGAGAGTCATCAAGCACTTTCAGCTTTTAAAAACTACACTTGGGGGCCGGAGAGATGACTCAGCGGTTAAGAGCACTGACTGATCTTCCAGAGGCCCTGAGTTCAAGTCCCAGCAACCATGTGGTGGCTCACAACCATCTGCCATGGGGTCTGATGCCCTCTTCTGGTGTGTCTGAAGAGAGCAATGGTGTACTCATATACATAAAATAAATATATAAATCATTAAAAAAAAAACTACACTTGGTTCTATAGAACCACTGTGGAAAAAATCAACTGAACACATTTAAAACAGCAAGACCAATACTGCATGATCTTCTCAGACATGGTATCCACGGAAGCTGATCTCTGAGACAGTGTGGATGCCTGAAGCTGGGAGGTGTGGTTAGTTGGGGGGACAGGAAGTGGTTAGTCTATGAGTGCAGACGTTACATTTGCTTCCAGGCACAGTCTCACAGTAAGGTAACTATAATCAGCACTGGAGTATTGTCTACTTGAAAATAGCTAAGAGGGTTTTTAACTCCGTAGTGAAATTACAAACAATTGCAGGGTTGTATATGCTAGGTCTCTGCCCTGATCAATACAGCAAGAACACAATCTAATAGATACAATGGTATGATCTATCACCACCAGTGTGATCCTGAAACATCCATTGCATACCAGATGTTTAAACAGCTATGACATGTTGATTTTGAAAATAAGTCTTAAATATTTAAGAGCTAAATAAGTTCCGACTGCACACGCTTCAATACAAACACAATTGACTCATGTCTTCTGATCTGCTGTTGTCTTTTCATCCTTTTCTACAGGGAGCCAAGGGCAGCAGGGGCTTTCCTGGGTTGAGGGGTGAAGCCGGCATTAAGGTAACATCCCACCGTTAGCCTTTTCCAACTGATTAGGCAATGCCTACATTAGTTGACATTGTGTTGGAGTAAAATTTTCCAGTCTGTCTTCTGAGGTTTGTGCACATAATGAAAGCTGTTGGTATTACTAAGCATGTCCTCTGCCCAGCTGGATGCAGCTCAGATATTCCTACTTAATCCCAAAGTCACTCCTGGAAAACGGGTGTGAATCCCATCTCACAGACGAGAAGGTTGTGTTTCTGTGGTTACCTACTACACGCCAGGTTTTTGCAGATGTCTCTTCTTCCTCACCAATCCCTTCCGGGCTGTCTGATCCATTCCATCTTAACCCAAGAAATTTCAGTTGCCTGTACATTTTTTGGTTGCTTTTCATCCCACTTTTGTTTATTTCTTTCGGGAAGGCACACGAGCCAGAGCCCACTTGTGGAGGTCAGAGGATCACTTCTGGTGCTTGCTTTTCTCTTCCATCAATGTGGGTTGGAGGAATCAAACTTGGATAATCAGGCTTGGTGGCAAGCACCTTTACCCACTGATATATATATTATGTTTTTGTTCACCGAGTATTCAGATAAAAAGTTGTGACTTATTGGCTGGGGATCTAAGAGGACCATCAAATGAGATGTTCTCAGTTTCTGGTGATGACTCCATAAGTATGTGAAGTAAGAATGATTGACAGGGACCAGACATTCTGACGGTCCTATCGAAAAAGAGTCCTCCTCTTGGGTCTTTTCCCCTGCCTCTAACAGTGCCGGTTACCATGGTGATGTCTGTGTATTTGTAAAGCAAGCTTGTTGACTCTTGTGTTAAACAGAGATTTCCCCATGGAGTAATATAAATTTACTTTGTTGATAATTGATAGTAGTCTGAAAAGAAGTGACACACCTTTGTAATCTTTTTAAATATTACATCTCTTTAAATGCCGGAAAGTAAAACAATAATAAGAATAAAAAAAAAAATCTTAGTTGTTAGTTGAAGCTGACGCTGACTGGCTCAGGACTCTCTAGTGAAGAATCATTCCCTAGGAGGAGGTTATCAGAAAGGGCCCATCCTTAACAGGAATCCATCTGGTCATCTGAGGCCAAGTGTAGGCTTGGATCCTGGAACCTCATCTGGGTCATGTGTCCCTAAAAAGTCACAATCAGCTAGTTGTATAGTTCCATGCCACCTGCTTCTGATATGCTGCAGATGTTCACAAATAATTCACATATGCCAATATATACATGTTTAGGTTCAAAGTTTGTCTTTTAATAATCAGCCCTGAGAGAATTTTGGATTGTCCTTTTGAAACAAAAGAGGTTGGGGACACTGACAATAACAACAACCCTAGCCTAGCAACTACAACTACAATCTGTGTGACAATATAGATGTGCAAGGCATGTGAACATACGATGGCGGCTTAAGGGAGAGCTGGAGAACACGCAGGCAGGGGAACATTCACTTCTCGTAGACAAAGGCTGTCCAGGAAGATGATTTCAAGGCAATTCCAAACTCTGTAATCTGGCGTGCATATTTTACCTAAACGATGTTGCCTTACTAGTAATTTACTGTCCAACCTTGCATTTTGCTTTTTTAACTGTGCTACTCTGGGCTCGCATACTCACCTGTAACTATCTTTCAATTTAGGGATGGAAAGGAGACATTGGCCCTCCTGGATTTCCTGGTCCAGTAAGTGTAACTAGAGATAACAGTTTCAGAGTTAAGCTCTTTCAAGTACTGAGCCAAGTTTTGAATCACCATTTCTCATTGACCGTTATGATGAGCGTCTACATTTACATTTTGGCAAGGCAAAAATTAGCTGTGGTCATTATTTACCTATTTGACAATGGATATATATTTCCAATTTGTATGTTTGGTACCTAAAATGCACTAATAAAGCCCATCTTGAATTCTAAATAAGAAAAATAAACAAACAAAACAAAGCAAAGCAAAACAAAACAAAACAAACAAACACCATGGCGTAGTCTCAGTTTACCCAAGTTGACCCTGTGTTCTCAGAGTAGAATATAAAGCCTGCCGCTGAATACAGGCAGGGTACCAAGGAATTAAAGAGCTCTGTCCTTCTTTATGCATGGCCCACATTTAACAGCAGGCAGCCAGAGCTCAGCCATAGATTTAATGCAGGTCATCAAGAACCAGTCCCTACAACCCAAGCTCCATACCCAGAGAACACTGCCTGGCCCAATGCAGATATGAATATGATGATTCTGCAGGCCTCATAAGAAGAATGAGAGGGACTGCTGGCTCTCAGGTCTGGCATCTGCTCGTTTCTCCAAAGCAGGTGGGCTCATATCCAGTGTGCTGGGCAGAGTTTCTGTGTCTGGCTGTACAGGCTATAAAAAATGGCCTAGGATGTCACGGGGTTCATCTTGTTAAAAGTGTAGTTCTCAAGGCTAGAGAGATGGTTCAGAAGTGAAGTGTGTCTACTGCTCATTCAGGAGACCTGAATTCAGTTCCTAGCATCTACACTGGGCAGCACACAATCATTGCGACCCCAATGTCAGGTTCTGAGCCTCTGGCCACTTTGGGAATCTGCATACACATGCACACACACATACACATACATACATACACACACACACACACACACATGCGCAAGCACACACACATGCACAAACAAGTAATAAGTGAGCTGCTGAAGAGATGACTTAGCAGTTAAGAGCTCTTGTCCTTACAAAGAACCTGGGTTTGTCCCCCAGCACAAACACGGTGTTTCATAACCATCGGTAACTCCAGTTCCAGGGGATCCAATGTCCTCTTCTGACCTGTGGTATTAGGCACATGAGTGGTGCACATCCATATATGCCAGCAAATACTCATATACATAAAATAAGTCTTTTTTTTTTAAAGGCAGTTCTCAGACCCTCCCTCCCCAAGCTACATAACTTCCCTCTATATAACTGAAGGAAGGTAGGTCCCACAAATCTGCATCTTTCTGTTTCATAGGCAAGTTACCCTAAAAAAGCATTGATGGGATTGCTAGGAAGTTTTGATGGGCTACTTTTCTTCTGTGACATCATACATTGTAGCAGAGTCAAATACCCCACAGGTGCACACAGAACATTGTAGGATTTATGATGATCACTATGAGGGCCTTGTCACTGATAACATTGGTGATGTAATACATGAGGCTTAAATAAAGGTTCTTGTTACTTTGCTTTTAAGTCAACAAATACACAAATGTGTTAGTTTAGACACATCATTTTAAAAATGTAACTCTAAGGCTAAGAATGTAGCTCAGTGGTCTCATGCATGCAGGCATAAGGCCCTGAGTTTCAGTCTGAACCAGAAAAAAATAAAGTAATGCAATTAAATTAAATATAGTTTCTAGCCGAAAGCCCATAAAGTATATGGCAAAATATAGTAATATCAGAAAGGTCACTTTTGTCTATACATCTTTTCACTTGTATGGGCATGAATGACTACTGCATACCTGCTACTCTAAAAACCTTTGAATTCAGGCAAACAAGAAAATTCTCTTTTAGGCCAAAATAAAAAGACTGAAGTAAATGGAGTTGACGAGCATCCCACCCATAGCTCTCCTTCCTATTTATTCTTTGCCTTCTCCTTTAAGACAGAATATTACGATGCATACCTGGAAAAGGGAGATAAAGGAATGCCAGGCCCGCCTGGGCCCAAAGGCACCCGTGGTCCACAGGGTAAGCTACATTTCTTCCTAAAGCCTTTATCGCCATGGCTCTTTTAAGGCGATGAGTAGTGTTTACAGAACTATGACAGTCGGGGTAAGGGAAGAAGAAGATATTTTTTGTGCTTCCAATTTTTGCATTTTACATGAGAATTTTGTAAGTGGTATACCTAAAAAAAAAATTGAATGATAACTACAATGACATCACCATTGAATCTGAAAGTAGACAGGGGAATACCTATAATTTTGCAAGCAATTAACTGATGTGGTGTGTTCCCAGGTCCCAGAGGTCCCCCTGGAGTTCCTGGAAGTCCTGGTATGTCTGTGTTTCTTTGATTACTTTTCTTGTAAGTTCATGTTATTTATTTTTAAAAAAATTATCATTTATTGAAGCTAAAAAGAGTTTCTAGCTTCTTGCTTGTTATATTTGTGGCCTACGTTGGGAAAAGTTGCAGGCTTTGAAACAAACTGATGAAACAAACTCTCAATGGTATTAAGTATAAGCATATAATCTTGGGTATGAGCCGGAGCCCTGATCCTCAAAGGTGGTACAAAGATAGAGATGTCACATTGATGTCACAGCAAGTAGACTGATTGAAAATAATTGTTTTCATTATATAATACAAGGTACAAAGATACCTAAATTATACTTTTTCTGTAAAGTTTTGTTGTGGTGGTGGTGGTGGTGGTGTTTGGTTTGATTTGGTTTGGTTTTTCAAGAAAGAGTTTCCCTGTGTAGCCCTGGCCGTCCTGGAACTCACTCTGTAGACCAGGCTGGCCCAGAACTTAGAGATCCACCTGCCTCTGCCTCCTGAGTGCTGGGATTAGAGGTATGCACCACCATACCTGGCACTATTTCTGTAAAAGTTTCACATTTTCATCTCTGAGCCATTTGAATGTTTACCTTCCAGGAGATAAAGAATGGCATAAGACAAGAGTTCTTAACCCATCCCTGGTGACTGTGTTGTGTTCTTTTTAAAGGGAGAAAATTTAATAGATAAAGAAATTGACAAGTATTGTGCCTGTATACACCCACTACATACACACATGTATATACATTCCCGGATGCCCTTTAACAGTGGGTACCTCCCAAAGCTGGAATGAGCAACAGGGTATTTTAGACATCTGGACAAAGATTCAAGCCTTCCTTCTCCATGCTAGGACCCTAAGGAAAGCATAGGCTCCTTTAAGAAGACAGCAAACAGAAAATCACAAACTTCTGAAGCAGATAACCAGCAGAAGAATTTGGCTTCAGGCTCCCTTAACAACCCCGGCTGGTTTTTCAGCTGGGATGGTAGTGAAGCCACACCTTTTAATAGTTCAATTGTTTCTGAGGCAGAAGTTCAAAATGGAAACGTTGCTGACTTAGAGTTGGATCCATACCATCTAACTTAGCATCTGCATGCAGATGTGCCTGCCTTCCCCATCCTTTCACGGCAGGAACACATCTTAATTACAACTTGTTCTTTCTCACTCGGGAGGGCCAAAATTAAGCATCCTCTAGTCTCTAATTAAAATAATAAATCTAAAAAATGACACCCATGCAAGAACTCCTCACAAGTCCTTGTATATAAAGCTTATAGCACATCCCAGACTCTCTTGGCTCCTTGTAATAAATCACATGAGTCATCTCGTTCGAATGTTTTTACGCTTTGTCTCAATATAATATAAAGTAACAATGCCACCGAGAAATAAAGGATGTTCACTGTTTTGTTTTAATGCTTTACATAGTCTTCAACTCTTGTAAATGAGAATTTATCATTCTATTTTGAACTAGAATAAACATATTCATCAGAAGAAAAATTAAAACATTACAAATGGCTCTTTCTTCCAAGGACTGTCAAGGCCTGGCCTCAGAGGACCTCCCGGTTGGCCAGGCTTAAAAGGGCGTAAAGGGGAGAGAGGACCCCCCGGAAAAGACACTATGGGCCCTCCTGGACCCCTGGGATGTCCTGGCTCACCAGGTCCACCAGGCCCCCCAGGACCTCCAGGACGTCCAGGTAAAGATATAAAACGGTTAGGTTTCTGTTCCCCTGTGGTAGATGGTGCAATAGAACTTCCAAAGAACAGCTACATCAAACCCATCGAAACTCAGGCACAGGAGCATGGGCCTGTAGTACAGTCCTAGAAAATGGAACATAAAATAATACATCTTTGTAAGAGCTGGTCAGCATGGGTCTTCTCAGTTGTGGGTAAACTTCTAAAGGCTCATCTTCCACCAGAAAGATGGAGGAGGTACCCATAAAATCATATTGTATTTAAAATTTGTTTTTTTGGAAAAGCACACATAAAAATCAATGGAGTGTGTCTGCGCATGCACCTGTGTGTGCATTCGTGTGTGTGTGTGTGTTTGTGTGTGTGTGTGTGTGTGTGTGTGGTTTTGGTGGTGGTGGTGATGGTGGTGGTGGTGGTGGTGGTAATGTTGGGTTTTTCTGTTTGCTTTGTGTTTTTTCACTGTTGATAATTGAATCCAGGGCCTCGTGCACATCATGGGTGTTAGACATGCACTCTATCCATTGAGCTACCTCCCCAGACCTCCCCTAGATGCCCCCCCGCCCTGCTCCAAAAACAACCTGATCTGTGATGGTGTCTTTTTCCTAGGTGACATTGTTTTTCAGCCAGGTCCTCCTGGTGAGCATGGAGCACCAGGCAATATCGGACCTCCAGGGTTTCCAGGAGTTGATGGACCCAAAGGTAAAAAAAGCCCATGCCCATCATCGCTTCACGGGTTTTTTTTTCCCCCTCAGTCAGAAAATGACTTCTTTTCCAAACAAGTTACCTGGAAGTACTCACTTATCTGTCAATTGGTAGACCATTTAACCTGCAGTGAATTGTTGGCTAAGCCTAAAGTAAGAGTCTGTCCTACTTGCATATGGAAAACCTGAGACCGTGGGTGCTTCGTGTAGATTCTTGAACTTTTCTCTCTCAAAAAGTTATGGCTCACAAGAGAGTATCATACATGGAATTATGAATTAACACAAACAGTGATTAGTTTCACCATAACAACAACAACAATGACAACAAAATTTAAATAATGGCTGGTAGGGTGGGTGGGGAGTTCCTGTCCTTTCTGACCACTCTGTGTGGCTGGCAAGCAATGCATGCGCATGTGCTGTCCCACTACAGGAGAACCAGGCAGTCCATGCACCGAGTGTCACTGCTTCCCAGGCCCCCCTGGAGTCCCAGGATTTCCAGGATTAGATGGTGTCAAAGGAATCCCAGGTATGGACAACTTATATGAAAATGTAGTGTTGTAAGGACAGAATGTAAGTGTAGTGAGACATTTAAGAGAGTATTTGGTTGCCTAGATGTCATAATGAATTTAAAGCAAGAGGTCTGAAGACCCTATGTTACCATGAAGTCACTCAAAATCTCATAAACCTGCTATTGTTTCCCTGTTTATTTGGGAAGCTGAATTCTTGTAAGACTCTTCCCCCCTGGGACTGGAAAAGAGAGTCCTATAAAGACTTGCAGATAAAACAAGGAAACTACCTTGCCAAACACACAGCTCTTCCCAGCCCCACTCCTGAGAAACTCAGGGACATACATGATATTCCAGTACAGTGAAAAATTAGCAGCCATGTTCACAGCACTGAGGGAGACAGGGGTAAGCTGGAAGGGCACATTTAAGAGCCTGTTGGGCTCTGTTCTAGCCTATTGTACTCTTCAGAATTCTGCACCCTTTTTCATAAGAAAGATTTTTATTTAAAAGATCAGGTTGTTTTACTTAATAGTAGGTGCTAAATCAACTATTTGAAGGGTAAACACATCACCAGCCATCTTAGCTCTCCATCTCTAAGACTTGCACATTTGGAGAGTTAAATATCTGAAGTATGATACTTGCTTAGCATTGATGTCAATGGCTAAAAGTTGAAAACACAACCTAAAAGTCTAAAAGCCACAGTTAGCTAAAACACAATTGATAGCCTAGCCAGATAATAATAGTCAAAGAGATTTTGAAGTGAATCTATGCATCTATGTTTATTTGCATGTGTGTTGTATGATTCTAACACAGTATCTACATGAGACTTATAAATTTATGCATGTAAACATGTACAATATATACCAGAATTGAACAAATAGTATCTTTCTGATGGTGGATTTGCAGTTTTCATTGTCTTGTGTATAATTTTCTTTCAATGAGCATACATAAGAAAAATCAATATATATATCCTTAAGATCACAAGAGTAGGAGGGGGCTAGGAAGCCAAGATCTAAGGGTTCGAGTTGACAACTTTTGACTGCATGGATGCTTTGGGGTGGAAATTGTCTTTCTGTCTTCACAAGGAAATATATTTTCTCCGTATACTGCACTGCTCTGTTCAATAGCTCATAATAAATTGCTTTGCAGGAAGACGAGGTGTGCCTGGCATGAAGGGAAACCCAGGGTCCCCAGGAAGTGCAGGTCTCCCAGGATTTGCAGTAAGATTTCATGGTTCTAAACCTTAGCTTCAGGCTTGGAAAGCTGAGCACTCTGGAAATGTGACTACATCACATATAACTCTGTGGTCCATGGCAAAGCATAAGTCTTTAATTCAGAAGTTGGAAGGTGCTTCATGGGTATTTGCTGTTTCAGTGACCAAATTAGTAAATTTATGTATCTGTATGCCATTTTTAATGGTAGAAATTAGATCATTGTCCTGGCTGACTGAGGAAACAGGGATTGACTCTAGATGGATTTGAGGGAATCCGGGGAGCAATGAAGATGTTTTGATGTTGACTATGGTTAATATCATTGAATTTTACTGATATATATATATGTACATATATATACATATGTATATATCAGTATACATATACATATATCATATATCAGTATATATATGTATGTATATATGATCAATTTTATGATATGTTTATACCTCTATATAGCTATTAAAATTACTAATCATGTCAGTATACTATATTATATATAATCCTGCTATTAATTCTATTACATATTTTTTAAAGACTTATTTTATTTATTATATCTAAATATACTGTAGCTGTCTTCAGACACCCCAGAAGAAGGTGTCAGATATCATTACAGATAATTGTGAGCCACCATGTGGTTGCTGGGATTTGAACTCAGGACCTTCAGAAGAGCAGTCAGTGCTCTTAACCTCTGAGCCATCTCTCCAGCTTTATTAATTCTTTTAAGATAGTGAATCAGAAAGTTATCTTTGATAACTAAGAGCTGAATATTAGAATTGACCAACACTCACACACAGTCTGAATCATGATGATGGTATGACATGTAGAATTTCTATTACTATGTCACATTAATCACATTAAAGTAATTGTCATTTGTATTATATTGACTTGGTCTGTCTAGCTGGCTTCTTTTTCCATTTAGGAAGTTAAGAAAACAAAATAAATAAGATGTTTCAGATAATATTTGTGGGACAAAGTGCTTATATTAATAGTTAAGGTTGGTAGCTTATGCCTCCAATCCTAACGCCAGCTACTTAGACAAGATTTCTGTGTCTTCAATGTCAACCTGGTCTACCGTTTGAGACCCTGTTTTAAAAAGCAACTCCCTCCACCAAAAGTAATATATGCCAAGAGATATCCATGTTCTAGTATTAACCTCCAGAGCAGAAGAAAGACTCAGAGACTAAGGAAGGCACAGGGGAAGTCTCTGTGCCATGGGTACTGAGCCATTTACTCAGCCAGAGTTACAATAACTAATCCATCGCTAACGTGTATTTAATAGTACGTATATATTTTATGCCTATTTTTTATATAAACATACAGCTACATATGTCTATCAACATATACATATTAAATGCATTTAGGGGGAAATCTATGTTTATTAAAATTTAAAAGTTCTTATTGATAATGTTTTTAAGACTGGATGTTGCCAAGGCCAATTCTAGCAAAACAGCAGGCCGACTTACTTTTGTATCACCATAGGGATTCCCAGGTGACCAAGGGCATCCAGGACTTAAAGGGGACAAAGGGGACACACCTCTACCGTGGGGGCAAGTGGGTGACCCAGGTGATCCTGGACTCAGAGGCCTGCCTGGGAGAAAGGGCTTCGATGGAATTCCTGGAGGTCCAGGAGCAAAAGGAACACCAGGACCTAGAGGAGAACCGGTTTGTGTTTAAAATTTCTTTCCCACTTCCCACCCTGTCATAAATGCTCAGAAATCAGGAGATAATGTGACTGCCAAAAATACATAGTCTTCCACTCTAGACAACACAAGGCACCTCCAAAATAATAGTAATAGCCCAAGCAAATATCCACAGGATTTTGACAAAATAAGCTCCTTTTAGTGGCTTAGACCAGTTGAGACTCTAGACTGACTCTGGTTCACAGCTCATATCTCAATATGTACATCAAGTTCATTTGTAGAAAAAAGCCAAAAAAAAAAAAAATTCAGAGTAGTATATGGATCAGTAGGCAGCATCCTTCCTAGCATAGAGAAAGCCCTGGATTTGATCCTCAGCAGTGAACAAACTGGCCATGGTTGTGCACGCCTGTAATCTAAGCATTAAGATTGTGATAGCAGAAGCTCATGGCCATTCTACGCTACAAAGGAAGCTCTAAGCCAACATGAGCTATGTGAGATCCTATCTCAAAAAACATGAGAGATGAATGAAAGGGAAAAGGAAAGAACAGAATATGACTAGCAAGGGAAATTTTTAGTAAACGTTTCTGGAGTCATCCCTATTCTTCTAGTAAATGCATAAAAGATATAATATTTAAGGATATGGTAGTCATATAAAAAGATAAAATGTTCAGGACACCAGTTTATACAAGTTTTATTCTCTTTATGAGGTAGAATTTCTCACACATCCTCCTGGAAAGGTCATGGAGTGACAAACCAAGCTTCCCCACGATGGACCTGTGAGAAGTTTGAACAAATGAATTTACAAAATGCCTGCTTGTCCACATTTCCAAAGGATTATTCAGATTTGTCTGATAAAAGGGATCTCACCTGGAACAGTTTGGGGAAGGTTGATAAGCAAGTGGAAGATACACAGACACACAGACACACACACACACACACACTCATTCACAGACTCTAACAAGATGAGTGTGCTCCTCTGCGTGGAGATATGGAAGATTCCTGGTACATCTACAGAACCAGGGGTTCCCAGGCATCCTCTCTGTTCCCCCTGTTTGAGTTAATATTAACTGTGGTAAGGAGATACTGGACTGAGGCATCACCAAACATATTCTTGTTGTTACAGGCCCTGAGTGGAAGGAAAGGGGACCAGGGACCTCCAGGACCTCCTGGATCCCCTGGACCCCCAGGACCTGCAGGACCAGCTGGACCACCGGGCTATGGACCCCAAGGAGAGCCAGGTCCAAAGGGAGCCCAGGGAGTCGCTGGAGCCCCGGGACCACCCGGAGAAGCCGGTTGGTTAGTTTTTTTCTAGTCTTGCTTTTCTGTGAAGTAGGGGACAGTTCTCAGAGCCAACAGAGCTCCTTCCCAAACTAATAAATATACATGCAAATGTGTTCCTGGCAAATATGTCTTCCCAGAGACTGGAAAGGACAAGTATAGACATGACAGAAAAAAAAAAATCTGTCTCCCCCATCACAGGCAGCTCATCTGAAACTCCATGTGATCCTCGGTATCTCTGACTGAAATCAGTCCACAAAAGGAACCCATGCCAAGGGTTGAGTAGAACTCAGTCACGAGACACTTGAGGGAGGCGAAAAGCCAATCATTCGGTCTGAAGAAGTGTCTTCCCTTGCATATGTGATTCCAGGTTACTAACAAAACTTGAAAATATCTGAGCTATATGAATAATCATTGATAATAGTTTTAAAGTCCATGTGACTTAAGAGACCTATAACTACTGCAAGTAATTCTCTGTCCAGGAGAAATAGGCCCATATTGTGTAGAGTTTTCAACAAGTACTGCCGGTGTGGTCATTTATCCCTCCCTCATACAATCACTTTAAACAATGATTAACAGGCTACCATATTCTCTATTTATACAAGCTTTGATACCATTCCATAGTATTCATAGCTGTCATCAAGCGAATGCAAACTTCTATCCACATGTATGTAAAGTTTACTTTATGATAGTTATTCATCTTATTTCTTCCAGCACATTACTTTGAAGGCTGTTGTTTTAATGAAGGGATTTAGCACGCTGGATTTAGACCTAGTCCATCAATGCATTTTCTGTGATCTGAAAGTTAAGAATGGTTCCAATGTTTTTAAACAATAGACAACATTTTTAACAATTTTTAAAATATTTTAAACAATTTTAACAAGTCTGCTACACATTAAAATTTATGAACTCCTAATTAAAGTGTTTGTTCATGAGGTTATTGGGATGTAGCCACACTCTGTGTTCTCTCTGGCTGCTCCACAATGGCAGAGTTAAGTAGTTGTGATGGGTCATAACTACAAGAATCCCTTTACATGGCTTATCTTACTTCATTTAATCTTTCATCCAACCTTCTTTACTTGTCTCTAAGTATGAATTTAAATGAGGGAGCTCATTATCATAAAATACATTATCAAATTTCCCATGACACACTGTGAACCATAAGGTTTTTTTTTTTTTTTTTTGTAACTATATGATGCATGACTGTGAGATGACTAATCACAAACATGGCTTAATATTGGCCACTGGGTTAATATTGCCTTCAGTATGTGTCTGCCAGGTAATCGTTATTTCCACAGTGACAGATAAGGAACTTCTCAAAGAGGTTAAGAAGTGTGTCCAAACTTGTGAAAATTATGAATGGCGGGGCCAAACTTGAAACCCAGGCCCAGTCTGTGAGTCACACTTGCTGTTTTGTTCAATAGACCACACTAGCTTTCCACGTTACCAACCATCCAAAAAACTGGTATCCTACCACAATTCCCCAACTCCATGCCTACTATCTATTTATGGAACAATATTTGATTCAATAGACCAGACTTCTGGGTTATGGATTAAAGCAAGGCTTAAGCAGATGCTTATAAATATTTGCAGACCAATTAGAAATGTCTCTGCAGACTGCTTACCCCAAGCTACTTTTGAATTCCAGAAAAACAAGGATTGTTTCGTTTTCCTTGGGCTGTGTTTGTAACTCCCTCACAATACTTCCCACTGCTGTGAAAACACACGGTGATGCTCAACCCAATCAAACAATCATGTTTTCTTTTTAAGGCCTTAAAGGAGAACCCAGCACATCAATTCCAGTTCTAGGGCCCCCAGGCCCTCCAGGGCCCCCTGGTCGGGCTGGCCTTAGAGGTCTACCTGGTGAGTACCCCTGTTGTGAGTTCATGACATCAAATGGCACTCTTACTTCCCTGAGAAAATACAACTCCCCTTATACGGAAAAGAATATGTGTGTTGGAGCTGGAAAAGAGTGCAAGTGGGAATCGTCCTGAAAATTCCAGCTGGCAGAGTGCTTTCTGCTGTCCTTGGAGGTTACCCACACACTCCCCTGGGGCTCCTGATCTAACAGCTCCAAAAGAGAGCAAATACAGTTCCTTACAGAGGTTGTAGAGCAGAATGATCCCCATGGCTTTTGCTGAAAAAGGAAGCAACGGCTCACCCGATGAATCAGGTTGTTTCCCTTAGGAGCTTCATGGGAAACTTGATTTCTTTGCTAAAGTGATTTGAAATCTAATATTGTACTTACAGAGGAAGACGTAGAGTTCAAGATATCTAGGGTCCTTTTTAAAGAACGGAGTTGTACTTTTAAAATTCAGAGCAGCTCCTAACCTCGGGTTCGCTGCACAGGAATGGGGAGAGGAGCTGAGGTTGTGTTAACATTATTTCATAATTTCCAGAAAGCGCTGGGAGGACACGGAGAACACAGGCATTTTTTTGGAAACAAATGAAGGAAAGTCACTGACATGCACATGTACGTGTTTTTAAGGTTTGCCCGGACCTGTGGGAAAATGTGATCCTGGTCTTCCTGGACCTGATGGTGAACCAGGAATTCCAGAAGCTGGATTCCCAGGGCCTCCAGGACCTAAGGGTAAATTAAAGACTGCACACTATAAGGTTCCCTGTGGATATTTCAAAGCTATGATTATGAAGTGAATAAAATAGGGCATACTAGGATACACTGCCAAAATGATGTTCTCCGAGAATCTTCAGAAGTCTTGGAGCAATACCAAGTGAAAAGACAGAATGCACATTGATTCGTGGGATAATATCTCAATCATACTTTTTAACTCATTTATTTTGTGTACCATCAAGGATGGGGTTATGGCAGTCAGAGGACAATTGTAGGAGATCATTCTCTTTTTTACTATGTGAGTCCCAGGGATCAAACTCAGGTTGTCAGGCTTCATAGCAGGAAGCTTTATATACATACTGAGGCACCACACAGGCACATCAATCATGCTTTTCAAAAAAATAAACAAACAAAACAAAAAACAAAAATAACCTGAACCACCTGGAAGGTAATTCACCAAAAAGGTAATAGCAATTCTTTCTGGTCATAAGAATTTTTTATTTAATCCTGTACTTCTTAGGTTCATATATTTCTGGACTTCATGCATTTTTAAATAAGAAATTAACTATTAAATAACAAAGTAGGCTGGGGATATAGTACAAGAGTAGAGTGTGTGTTTAGCATGCATGAAAGCTAGGATTTGTTCCATAACATCAAACAAAACAAAACAAAACGAAAATGTAGACTTCCCTGTAAGCTTGAATATAAATTAGAGAAGTTATTTTCCTTTAATAAAAGGTATCGAGGGGTGGAGTGGGGGGGGGGCAGTAGAGATGGCTGAGCAGTAAGGGCATACATTGCTCTTACAGAGGACAGAAGTTCTATACCCAGCACAAGTGTCAGGCATTTCACACCTGCCTGTAGCTCTAGCTCCAGTGAGATCTCGTGTGTTTGGTCTCTGTGGACATTGGCACTAACATGCACACATTGGCATACATATACATAATTTTAAAATAATAAAACAAATATTTTTGACAAGTTAAAAAAAAAAGAAAAAATGATGCTGTCTTCATCAAAGAGGAAAGATTCCAAAAGTCCCAGCTGCAGATATTGAGTAATAACTGGAGCTGCTCCTTGGGCAGCCAACAAAATCTCGCACACCAAACAAAATCCTGTCCAGGACTCATATTAAAAAAACAAAACAAAACGCAGGGTCTGGACTCTTGCATAGAACACTGTGAGCTTTATGATAGAGTTGTGTTTATTTCCCCATTGCTCTCGCTGTTAGCATATAATCAACATTTTGATGTTTTATCTCTTGTTAATAAGTCATTGTTGGCTATTTAGTGCACATCAATTCTGCTCACATGAGCGAATAATTAGTAAATGAAAATATAATCCCAAGAACAGCTTTGACATTAACTTCCTGGTTTTCTTCCTCCATGAGGTAATTAGTGGAGGCTGGCCCATATTTTGCCAAGTCCTCCCTGGACCATCCATCAATAACTTGCAGGGCTACTCTTGCAACTCTGGATTCACTTTCTGGACAAAGGCAGCAATGTATGGGAAGCAGAACTAGCTTAGGAGATAGAGGACCAGGACACTGCGGTGTAGATTTATCCACTGGCACTGGGCTCCATAACTTACCTTTTGATTGCTTGAGGTTTGTAAATTTTTTTTTAATTGAACCAAATTTCAAAGCCAATATAATTTTACCTGAAACTCAATTTGGTTGGGGTTTCTTGGCTTTAATCATCATCTAAAAGTCTATACAAATATCTCTCTACCTGGACACCTCATAAATGTAATTAGTGAAGAAAATACTGCTCTGAAACTTTCTTTGAGACTAATCTCTAGTGCTTGTTGCTTTTCTGTAGGAGACCAAGGTTTCCCAGGGACAAAAGGATCACCTGGTTGTCCTGGGGAAATGGGAAAGCCTGGCCGTCCTGGAGAGCCAGGTGTCCCCGGAGCCAAGGTGAGTGGAGACTAAACCCCAAACTGATTTCACGGAGGGGCAATGGCAGTCAGGGCTATCCAACAAGATACTTGGGGGTTAGAGACTGTCAGTATATTGGTTAAGAAGATAATAATTTTTTAGTTCACTTGTAGACACTAATTTTTAAGCTCCTGTGGAAACTCGCATTTTCTATCCCTTTATTGATGACTTCATAAGCATGCAGAGTATATTGGAGCACTCTTTTCAGTGGATGTGGACTGCATATCCTGACGCAGCACTAAACAGCATTTTGTACCAAAATCACTGACCAAACTTGAAAGTTTGTTAGACTGTGACGTCGAAGCAGACAGATGTAAAGCACCCCCTAACAAGGAGAACTGAGAAGTATTCTGTTGGAGACACTAACCTAAGGTCTCTGCTACAGGGAGAACCATCAGTAGGCAGGCCTGGGGAACCGGGAAAACCAGGCTTTCCAGGAGAAAGAGGCGATTCTGGGGAAAATGGAGATATTGGACTCCCCGGGCTTCCAGGCATCCCTGGAACTCCAGGCAGAGACGGGCTTGATGGGCCTCCAGGTACAACGCCAAGTGTGATTGCCTTTCTCCTTAGTGAGCTCCACTGTGGGTGCTCTGGGGATGGGGGGAGCTCTAAGCATTTGTAGCTCAGTCAATAAATCAGTGAAAAGGCCTAATTCTTTTTTTACTCAATGTGGTGGTTCTGTGCTCCTCCTGCCTTCCATCTTTCCTTTCTCGTGAGGGTCCTCTATACAAACATTCCAATGGTATTGACTTTTGGCTGGTTTGGGAAGGTGAAGTTACAGAAAGACGAAGAGATAGCAGCTCTAGGGCCTTGCTTGGGCTTTGGCAACTGAACAAACTCCTGGACTCTCTACTGAAGGAGACCCAGGACAGTCTGGACCACCTGGAGCAAAAGGACCCCCAGGGAGATGCATACCAGGACCCAGGGGCACCCAAGGACTTCCAGGCTTGAATGGATTGAAAGGGCAACCAGGTAGGAGGAAGGCTTCCCATCCAGGAACTAGGTAGGTGGGTGATGAGTCCTCTGGCTCTGTGTTTTGCTGTTTAATGTGGCAACTGTCCAGCAACAACTCCTGACTACTGTTCAGCAAGACATGTTCTTTTGGAAATATAAGCCTGGCTTTTATGGCTAGTCTAAACAGCAGTGTGTACTGGCTAGGGAAGAGACTCAAACTTAATATAGTGAGATGATTTGTTCATTTTAAGTAAGGAAGTTATGAACTCCATCAACAGATCAGAAGATTAAAAAGTAGATTGACAAATAGATGAGTTAATAATATACATTCATATACATAAACTTTCAATCAGTACTTTACTTTCGAAACTTCCCTAAGATAAGGAAATGGTAACTTTATGATGATTAAAACGGAGACAATGTACACGAGGTTTCCTGTTTAACAAGTTGTAAACTCAAATGTATAGTTGATTACTTCATAAGTAACATGAAACTAAGGTTTATGAAAATAGACCTCAGTTGAGCCAGCCTTCTGTGAAACACACCCTGCCTCCTTGGACCCTTTCAACCTGACCTGGTTTCCTGGGGAAAGTTCTTTAGACCTCCGTTAGTGTTTGTAGACTAGCATCCTGATTATCTGTCATGAATAAACTCTTGGCCAACACCTTAATCATTGCAGTGACACTGTTTCCAGAACATATAGCAGCTCACTTCTCAGGAGTGAAAAGGGGAAAAAAACAGGCATAAAGCACAGTTCCAGAATGCACCCCCAGCACCCAGAAATAGACATAAGCGGTCTACCTTCATCACTGCAGGACCTAAGAAATGGATAATGCTAGAGCAATGCGAATTTGGGACATTTCTAGAGAGAGACAAGAAACAAACACATGAGTGTGCTATTTAACCCAACATTATGAACACTAAAATATTGCATACACCAGTTGTAGTTGGTAGAGAAGGCATTTGTTAAAACAGTCATTTATCTGTTTGTCTATTCATACATAGGTAGAAGAGGTGATACCGGGCCAAAGGGAGACCCTGGCATCCCAGGCATGGACAGGTCTGGAGTCCGTGGAGACCCTGGACTACCAGGAATGCCAGGTCATCCGGGTGAGATGGGCCCACCTGGCCAAAAGGGATACCCGGGAGCTCCAGGATTCCCAGGGCCACCAGGTATCCTTCCTTCTGCCATTGTCTTCTTAAGTCTCCTTCCAGGCGACTCTGCACATTGTATGCCTTTTCTTCTACCTAGTATATTTTTTCTTCCTAAAATTTTAAGAGAGCAGGCATCAAGGGACAGGAGGGTAGGGAAGTAGAACCATTACATTTTATAATTACCTGGGTTATGGTTATTTTTGCCTTGGAGTAGTTTTTGTATAATATACCAGCCAGCATTTTGTTGAGATTCAACTTCACAAGGAACATTGGTCAGCAGTTTTCTTGTGATGACTCAATCCTGTTTGAATCAGTGCTGGCCTTGTAGAGGAGAGGCTAGGAAGGGGTCCTCCTGTAATATCTCCAGGAAGAGCCTATGAAGAATATAATAGCTACTTGATAGAACTCCCCAGCAAAGTCATCTGGATCTAGATTCCTTTTTTTGGTGAAAATCCTTTAGTTTATCAGTTCAGGGGCTGGAGAGATGGCTCAGCAGTTAAGATCACTTGCTGTTCTCCCAAGAGACCCACATCAGGTGGCTCATAACCACCTGTATTAACTCCAGCTCTGGGGATCTGTCACCCTCTTCTAGCCTCTTCCAACACCCATACACATAATTATCAGTTCAATGTAAATTTATAATTCTTAAAAGCAGTCCTCCAGGGAGGAGAGCAGGATGACTGCTTAACTGACACCTTATGCTCTGGCTGCTCTGGTTCCTATTACTGGGCTTGTCTCATGTGTCAGCTCTATTCCTGGTACTAGAATCTATGGCACTTCAGCCATAATTAGAGAACAATCAAAACTACATGTTAAAACCAACTTTAGGGTGGATGAGAATAAACTATGATGACATCCATAAATGAAAATGTCAGAATAAAACCTTATCACTCAGTATGCCACTTTTTATAAAAAGTAAATAAGAAACTAAATTCAACTAAGGTCTGCAAAAGAATAAAACAGAAGGTGTACCAGGAAGAAGGAAAAAGGACAAATGTCGCAGCGATTCGGGGCACTCTGTTGTTAACCACAGTGTTTTTATGTGTTACAATGGCATCCAGACAGATGAAATTTTAAAAGTCACCAACCCACCTCTTACACAAACCTGATTATTTTACTATTTACAAAAGACCATCCACTCCCAGTTTCTCTATCTACATTATTTTATTTTCTGGAATATTTTGTTTTCCGTATTCTATACATCATGAAGTGCTTCGTGCTAATTTGTTGCCATAGGCGAGAAAGGAGAAGTTGGAATGATGGGCTATCCTGGGACCACTGGCCCTCCGGGGCTTCCTGGGACACCAGGCTCACAAGGGCAGAGAGGTGAGTGAGACACCTTTCTCAGTATGAAGTATGGATAGTGTTCACTTACATCATCACAAAACAAATGATGTTTGTTCTTTAAGAAAAAAATAGTTATCTGTGTCAAATGCACTTGCTTTTTCTGTGTTCTGTATTCCCTTCCTCCATTTGACTGGATCTTATTTTCCCCCATTTGACTGGATCTTATCTTCCCCCATTTGACTGGATCTTATTTTCTGCAATCTTATGCCAGCGCTGTTAAGTGCTGTGTGCTCAGAACACTATCAAGTTCGAAGCTCTGTACACACTTTTGTTTTATATCATATGCATGCTGCTAACCTTTGAGTTCTGCTGCACTATAAGGACCTGCTGTGGTTACTCCTGTCTGTCAGGTAGCCTTGGAATCCCAGGAATAAAAGGGGAAAGAGGACTCCCTGGAGCCAAAGGGGAACGAGGCGAGAAGGGCAAGCCTGGGCCTTCCCAAGCTCCACACTTAAAGGGAGACAAAGGAGACCCTGGACTTAAAGGTAAAGAACTGTTTCTATTTAGAGTCGGCGGATTCTGGGACTAAGACTATCGGAGGAAAACCATTTAGTCGACTGGGTTGAGTCACCTGCGCCATCACACAGAGATCTGGAAGCTACACGCATTCATTTTGTATTACTAAATTAGTTTTATATCCTAATTGCTGAGTTTAAATAGACACTCGCTGATTATTTTATCATAAGCCTCAACATCCAGTGTTTTGAGAAGTGTATGAAACGTACAACATCCCTTTCTCTGACACACACACAGTGAGGATCCCAGCAGCACTAGTTGCAGTGACATCGAAGTTACAGAGGCAGCCTGTGTGTCCTTCAACAGAAGGATGGACATGCAAAAACTGGTGCATATGCACAGATGTATTTATTTATTTATTTATTTATGGACTTATTTGCAGAAGATAAGAAAGAACAAAGTTAAGATGTTTGCAGGAAAATGGATTCAACCAACAATAACTATAAAGTTAGCTAATTCAGTCTCAGACGTTGAGTCTTGGGCATTGTTGTTGAAATTATTTAATCTCAGACCAGGGGTTTCTACTCCACCTTTGTTCAGTTCCCAGATAAAACACACACAACTTTTATAATTATAATAAGCCTTAATTAGCACTATAGCTGGGCAGATATCTATCCTCTAAGCTATTAGTTTTTACCTCTTTTATCAATAACTCCAAGTTATTGAGTTGCCATGTACCGCTTGCACGACCGCTCTTGGCTCCAATGGCCAGTTCTTATGATTCCCTTAACCCATGGTGTCTTCCTCTTTCCTTCCTCCCCTTCCTGTTCCTTTTCCTCATGGTCTCTCCTCAGACCCCAAGCCTAGGAACCAAAAAATCTGCATTTCTCAATTCTGCCCAGCTATGGACTGTAGGCATCTCCCCCCAGCCCCCGCCCGAGATAGGGTTTCTCTGTGTAGCCCTGGCTGTCCTTGAACTCACTCTGTAGACCAGGCTGGCCTCGAACTCAGAAATCTGCCTGCCTCTACCTCCCAAGTGCTGGGATTAAACGCATGTACTAACAACTGCCCGGCTTATAGGCACCTTCATTCACCAATCAGGGATAACTTAGGGCAAGGTTGAGGGGGCGGGGAAGGATACATAGGGTCTATGTGCAGATTCTCTCATCCCTGGGGGCAACCAGGCCTTAGGGGCCAGTATTTAACATTTCATACCATATGTTTTTTCTCATGTCTGTATTCTAGATTTTATACTTATAAACACTATTATACAGTACATATAAAATTAAAGTACAAGCAAAACTATCTAAGGAAACAAAGAAGACCAATAGGAGCAGGGGATAAAAAGGAAAGTGGGGTCTGGAGGGGAATCTGCTCAAGTAATTTATATTCCTGCATGAAAATGGCCTTCTAGCCGGGCGGTGGTGGCACACGCCTTTTATCCCAGCACTTGGGAGGCAGAGGCAGGCAGATTTCTGAGTTCGAGGCCAGCCTGGTCTACAGAGGAAGTTCCAGGACAGCCAGGGCTACACAGAGAAACCCTGTCTCGAAAAACAAAAACAAAACAAAACAAAACAGAAAAGAAAAGAAAAAGAAAATGGCCTTCTATAAGTCATTATAGTAAAATAAGAAATGATATCATTTTCTTTTTAAAAATTCTCTGAGCCAGCCAGGTGAGCAAATGTAATGGCATATGCCTGTAATTTCAGCACTCAAGAGGCCGAGGATTGTGAGTTCTAAGGTAACCTGGACTAAATTAACAGCAACAAAAACAGTGTCTCTGGTGGAAATGGAAACCTCTGCTCCAAATTCTACTTTATTCTATTAAATATCAGAATAGATTTTTCCAATTGCTTTGAAAAGCATCTTCTCATGTTCAAAGTCCTTGGAAAACGACAGTCAGGAAAACATCTGTGGTCCTGAACTTTAGTCTTTCAGCATACAATTACTTGTCAGGCATGACTATTGAACTAAAAATCAAATCCATTCAAATTATTTCAAATCACCTGGCTTTTGCAGGTGTTTTTGTTATATAATTTATACCACCAGTATGAAGCCAGTTCTTAAGAGAGCTCAAATCTAGTTGTCTTGATCAGCTTGGACCACAAGCAACATTAAACAGAATTTCTGGGTAAAATATTACCTTAGAGGATAAACTCTCACCAAAGAGAAAGCATTAAAAAAAAAAAAAAAAAAAAAAAAAAAACAAAAACAAAACAAAAAACAAAAAACATTGTGGCTGCAGAGTCACATTATAGTGGAGAAAGATCTCATGTGGTTTAAGAAATCAGGAATTCATCAATATTGTTGTGCTTGGCACATGAGCATTTACTTGGGAGATAAAGGCTGCCACACCTCTGAGTTTAAGGCCAGCCTGCTCTACACAGCAAGTTCCAGGCCAGCCGAGATGACCCCATCTCAAAACAAACAAAAACAAATTCCGCATAACCCATAGTTAGAAAGTCTGAATAGTCTCTCCAGGTGTACCAAAGAGCTTCCTGGAATTACCATCCGACAAGCTCTGAAGGGAGACCAAACCTAAGAATTTTGCCAACAGAGAAGATGATCTTTGGGAAAAAAATAATTTATAGGACATACTTATTTTTGATACAGGAATGCTAGGAAGTAGTAGCTATCATCTACTTAAGTGAAAAAAAAATCTACTTAAATGAAGGTATATGTCATCACTTAGCATTTCTGACTCATAGTTGAGGATCACAGACTGAACAAAAGGAAACACATTATCTAAGCCTTTCGAGTGTCCCTTCGATAGCTCAGCTGGTAGAGCGAAGGACTGTAGCTGACTCCCCGATCTAAGCCTTTCGAATATCTTCATGATCCATTTTTTTAAAGTATGGTTTTGAGACGGGATCTTACTATATAATCCACGCTGACCTTGAATTCATTATGTAGCCAGGCTGGTTTCAAACTCGAGATTCTCCTGACGTAATCTCTTGAATGCTAGGGTGCTATGACACACGTGCTTTTTTGAGAATCTGAGTTTTATACACAGAGACATTCACTCCAAATTTGGAAGCGACATTAAGGGTAAAAATCTATAGTAATCATTATTTACTCTGAAGCGTCTGAATGGGAAACAGGCATATCTACAAAAAAAAATGAACAAATGTAAGGTATAAAGGAGAAATAGTGTACTATTTAGTGAAGGCCTGCGTGGCACCATGTTCAGGTACTAATTGTACATTCGATAAATAGCAACTCAGACTCACGAGCCAAGGCGATGGGCCTGGGATTGCTAATCTCATTTCCCACATAGGGGTTGAGAGATTAAGCCGCTTACCCAATGTAGCTGTGAGAGGAAGCAGTTGGCTTCCGTGGTTGCACTTGTCCTTCCTTTGATATGCTGTCAGGTGTCTGCGTCACAGCTCCTGGAGGAAATAAGTCCCAGAAGCAGAGAACTCAGCAAACGTGAGAGTCAGAGGAGCCTCCAGGAATAGGCTTTGTGAGTGGGGTTCAGAAAAGCCCTTGGATCCAAGGCTTTCTGAGGCTCCCACTCCTACTGGCAGTTGGCGGCCACTGGAGGAGAGTGTTCTAGTTTACTCTGAACAAAGGCAACTTGGGGAGGAAAGGGCTTATTTTGCCTACACTTCCAGTTCACAATCCATCATTGTGGGAAGTTAGGGCAGGAATTCAAGAACCCGAAGCAGAAAACATGGAGGAATGGTGGTTCCTGGCTCTCTGGTTTACATAACCCAGGCCCACCTGTCTAGGGTTGATGTCACCCACAATAGGCCAAGCCCTCCCACCTCAGCCATAATCTCTGACAGACATGGCTACACACCAACCTGATCAAGGCAGTTCTTCATTAACATTCCTCCTTCTCCAGTGACTCTAGTTGTATCAAATTGACACAACTAAGATAGAGGGCCAGGGTTTTTTTTCCAATGGTGTGGCCCATGATAGCTTGCCCATGTTGCAGGGTATGGAACCATACACCCATGCATATATGGGCAGCACTAATTAGACTCAGGGATTGTTTTAAAAGGAAGAAAAGGAGGAAAAAGAAGAGGAAATTGAGAAAGAGCTATGGAGGGAGGGGTGTATCCAGGAGGAGTCAAAGTGAGGGAGAAGGGTTACCTAAATACATTGTATTCATCCATGAAATTAAGAAATAATAAAGCAGGGGGCTGGTGAGATGGCTCAGCAGGTAAGAACACTGATTACTCTTCTGAAGGTTCTGAGTTCAGATTCCAGCAACCACATGGGCTCACAACCACCCATAATGAGATCTGACGCCCTCTTCTGGTACTTCTGAAGACAGCTACAGTGAATTACATGGGAGCGGGGCTGGAGCAAGCTAGGCTGGCAGAGGTCCTGAGTTCAGTTTCCAGCAGCCACACACATGATGGCTCATGGTCATCTGTACAGCTACAGTGTACTCATACACATAAAATAAATCTTAAAAAAAAAAGAAAAAGAAAAAGAAATAGTAAAGCAGGCTGGGGAGATGGCTCAGCGGTTAAGAGCACTGACTGCTCTTCCGAAGGTCCTGAGTTCAAATCCCAGTAACCACATGGTGGCTCACAACCATCCATAATGAGTTCTGATGCCCTCTTCTGGTGTGTCTGAAAAACAGCTACAGCTACATACAATAAATAGATCTTGAAAGAAAAAAAAAAAGAAAGAAAGAAAGAAAGAAAGAAAGAGAAAGAAAGAAAGAGAAGAAATAATGAAGCATTAGAAAGAACTGAACCTCCTTTTACTGTATAATGTCTCCAGCCATGGGCCATATATGTGCTCAACACTTACTTTTTAATGTCTGTGGGTTAGGCATTTTATTATATCTTGAATACATTGTATCACTTACTGGTCACAGTGAAACTTACCAGTTTTGTAGGGGGAAGAAACATTAGTGGGACCTAAACCCTGTTTCAATCCAATCAGTAAATGTTAAACTTTGTAGGTCATAGGAGGTTTCTATGTATTGTATATTTTTCTTAAGCTTTGTTTGTCTTTATAACCCTTTAACAATTTACATTGGTACACTTACATATTACATATTTTTTTACAAATCATTCTTTGCTCTGGAGCCTTATAAAATCAAGCCGGGGCCTGGGAGATGACTCCATGGATAAAAATAAAAATGCTTGCCATGTAAACCTAATGACCTCAGTTCACTCTTCAGTCTACATGAAGGCAGAAAGAGAGACCCCACTAAGTACGTACCTGAACGAGTGGATGGAATTGAGTTATACATAGCCTGCCAGCTAGAGCAAATGCATGCACTGAACAATATACATGCTTAGATGCTGACAAATGGAAATGCAAAGGTGAACAACAATCTAACTCTTTTACCAACCCTTTCTCTGGATAGACTATTGTCTAGCCTGAAAAATCCGGTCCTATGCTTGCTTCATCCAATTAGCCACACGTCCTCAATGCTGAGCCACAAAACAACCTCTCTTCCAGAAATTCTCCCTGTGTCACCTATTGTGCCCAGCTGTATTACAGAACTCACTGGGTGGCAATTGTTTGTTGCTCGATTGTCTCAATTAAGCGCAGAAAACCTGGGGAAGGGAACGTGGCTTATTTTTGTTTCCAGAGCACAACACCAGACCTGTCTGTTAATTAGACACTTAATCCCTATGTAAATAGGTGAATAAACAGGAAAAGGCAGAACCACAGGCCAACCACAGACTGCAGAATGTTCCATGTAGTTAGGCAAGTTTGCCATTGATTGCTGGTGAGGGAGTATCAGTGAATTTAAGTAAGCAGGAGAATAAATCAATCAGAGTCAAGTTTTAGGGATAAAAGGGTGTCCTGGGATGTTAGTGACCTTCCTAGCCATGCAAAACTACTTTGAAATTCCGGTGCTGTTGCTGGTTGGCAGTATGCTTCTAGACAGGGTCTTTGGCTTATCTGATGACTAGTAAATCTTAACAAATAGATTGGGAGTAGAATTGTTTATTTAAGAATTGTGTCATACACTGCTTTACTACCAAAAAAATGAAGAGGTATTTAAGTTGCTACATCTTTAAAATATCTTGGGCTTGTTTGCAGTCTTGAGGATTAAGCCCAGTGCTTCACACATGCTAGGGAAAGGATCTACCACTGAACTACAGTGCAACCTTTCAAATGTTGCTTGAATGCATCTCATGGTGAGAGTTGCCTCATTCGAGCCACACAACTGTGCTAATGGTTTCTAGACCTCAGTTCATTCAATTCTTCTACCAAAGACAGAAACCTACACCTCTCTGTGCTCTTGATAAATGCCTTATGCTGTACTTTAGCAATAACACATCAGTTTAGACCAGGATGCGGACGAGTCTGTTGAACTTTCAGTTTGATTCAGTGCTAGCTGAAGCTCATGGCTACGTGAACTTTAGACATGTACTTTACCACAGAGCCGTATCTCCAGCTTCCTAACATCTGTCTTTGAAATCTGCTCTTTGCCTTTAGGATTTGTAGGAAATCCAGGTGAAAAAGGAAACAGAGGCAATCCAGGGATACCAGGTCCGAAAGGCCTAGAGGGGTTGCCTGGGCTACCAGGCCCTCCAGGTATGGCTAACTCTCCAATAGAAACTTCATGTGCTAAGCTTTCCTAGACCTAAACGTAATAAAGGTTACTTCTAGATTCATTAGGTCAAGCATAAAATCTGCCCGGAAGGTGTTCCAGGAGAAATTTGTTCTAAGCCAAAGTAAATGTGTTCAATAGCTGGCATCATTTGTTCTAAATTAAGCCAAAGTAAATGTGTTCAGTAGCTACCATCGATCGACTGAAAAACATCCTGCATGTGATTCCATTTGTATACTCAAACGGTTTCTTTTTAACACATCAGAGATAAAAAAGAAATTAATGCTCCAGACATTTTCGCTTTTGTGTCTTCCTTTTGTAAACAAGCTGTTGAGTTTGCAAAGCAAGTTTAAGCTATTACAGTAGTCTTCTATCGCAGGCCAGCTCAATAGCAAAGTAACTTACATGGCAATTAACCTTCAGGATGCTGACAGACAGTACTGCAGTACAGTCGGTCAGGGGAGCCACTCTTTTCTGCTGATGCTGGTCTTAGGGTAGCTTTGAACAGACCTAATAATAGGACTCTCACCTTATCCAGTTACATCTCAAGGCCTCAGTCCTATAGTGAGCTCAAGCGGAAGGCAGAAGAACAGTTAACCTTTAACCAGCTAGCCTAGGAGTTCTGTACTTACCTCCTTACAGGGAACACCTGTGGGCCAGCTAATGTCATCCTGTTATTATAAGCCCTCAAAAATCACAACAACTAGAGATTTTCTGTGCTTTGGATTGTTTTGAATTTTTACTTAATAGAAAGTTCTGTACCTACCTACCCGTGCAAACAGAAGATATGTGTTGAGCACATAAATCCAGGAACTGGGTTATGTTGACTCTATTTCTTCTCAAGGCCCTAGGGGATATCCCGGGAGCAGGGGAAATCCTGGAAGACCAGGACCACCCGGCATGCCAGGAAGCATGGGGAACATGGGGGTGCCAGGTAACGTTATCATCCTGTTGTTATGAGCCAGCGAGCCCACAAGTCAGAACTGTAGATTTTCTGTGTTTCTTTTTTTTTTTTTTTCATTTAATTGAAAGTTTATGTCAACAAGCTTTACTTTTAGGCAAAGGTTCTGTGTGGAACCTGAACATGAGTGGTAACAAGATACATATGTTGTATGACAATCACACATTATATATAGCCCAATATTTCTGATTCTGAAAAACCATCTTCTTGGAGAATGATTCATACAAACATCAAGATGGGATACTTCCGGGACTGGTGAGATGGCTCAGCTGTTAAGAGTGCTGACTGCTCTTCTAAAGGTCCTGAGTTCAAATCCCAGCAACCACATGGTGGCTCACAACCATCTGTAATGAGATCTGACACCCTCTTCTAAGGTGTCTAAAGTATAGCTACAGTGTACTTACATATAATAAATAAATATAAATCTTTTTTAAAAAATGGGATACTTCCAGACCCCTCTGTCTCCTCTCTCACCTGATATCTGTCCTCACTGCAGGCCCTAAAGGGAGAAAAGGAACTTCAGGACTTCCAGGTCTCACTGGGAGACCAGGCCTGCCAGGGATCCATGGTCTCCAAGGAGAGAAGGGGGAGCCAGGTTATTCAGAAGGTGCAAGGCCAGGACCACCAGGACCAAAGGTATATGGACCACTGAAACAGTTACACTTTGGCAAAGGTGGGGAGCCTTAAGATATCAACAAAGACCAGATTCAGTTTAGGAAGAGAAAAATAAGAAATTTCTATACATTCAGGCAGCTATGGTTTTTGGTTTTGTTGGTGGTGGTGTTTGTTTGTTTGTCTGTTTGTACACATTCCTATTTATTTCCACAATTGAAGTTTCTTCATGCTCTCAATTTGGGAAAATCAATTTCAAGCCACCAAGAAATGTCTCTGCCGCTTAAGTGTGCTTGCACAGGGGGCAGTGGTGACAGGCCCCCAAAACTGAGAGGGCAGGTTCCTTTCCTCCAGACATAAAGTTTTTTGTTCTTGCTGTTTCTCATGCGGAGATTTTTGCACTCTATATGCAAAACTCTTTGTCTCATAAAGATAAAATAAAAGGCATAGAAGAAAATAGCTCTTCAGCATCATTAACAAGTAAAGAAACTCCTAAGCTACCTGTATGTCTCCCTGTGTTAGAAGATTTAGGAATGTTTTCACTTCGTTATGCAGAACGTTTTTTACCTTGTGGCCATGCTCTTCCTCAGAGCCTGCGTTCCCTCTGACTGAGGTTGGCTATCAAAAGTCTTTACAGATGTGGCAATCACATGATATTTCAGTGGAGTTGGTTCCTCTTCTAGCATCATTTCCTACAAACCTTTTTTTTCTGCACTTACCCTGAGAGTCAAAGACATACAAGTATACAGTTGTTAACAGACATTTCAGGAAGCAGAGCTTTTCTTTTCTTTTCTCTTCTTTTCTTTTTAAGATTTATTTATTATATACACAGTATTCTGCCTGCATATACACCTGCATAACAGAAGAGGGCACCAGTTCTCACTACAGATGGTTGTGAGCCACCATGTGGTTGCTGGGAATTGAATTCTGGACCTCTGGAAGAGCATTTTAACCTCTAATCCATCTATCTCTCCAGCCCCAGAAGCAGAGCTTTTAAACGAGGGATTTCATGGCCCTCCCTGGAGAAACCTGTAGCATCCCGAGTCACCCACTGACCTAAATTGTATGTAAAGTCCTTGGTTTTGTAAAGGGAGCAGATTTTTTTTCTATCAGATGTTCAAGGGTTTAAGGATCCAAAATGTAAAGTTGTTGCCTCAGAAACTGTCTCTCTGGAGCCATCGAAGTAGCATCTTCTCTCGTACTTGTAGTTCCAGAACATGAGAGATGGAGGCAGGATAAGCAGCAGTGAAGGTCAGTCACTATTGACCACACAAGATGGAAGCCAGGCTCAGCTACATGAGATCCTGTCTCAAGACAGCAACAACAAACAAACAAACACAAACAAAAAAAATCATTGCTATCATTTCCATTTTCTGCAGTAGTCATCAGAACAAGAAGGAAAATTTTTAGAAACTGCAAAGACTTGAGAAAACAAGCTTTCAATACTTAAAGCACAATTTTAGGTTTTTGGTTTTTTTTGTTGTTTTTTTTTTTTTTTTTTTAAGAAAACCAGGAGCCAGGCAGTAGTGGCACACACCTTTAATCCCAGCACTTGGGAGGCAGAGGCAGGCAGATTTCTGAGTTTGAGGCCAGCCTGGTCTACAGAATGAGTTCTAGGACAGCCAGAGCTATACAGAGAAACCCTGTCTCGAGAAAAAAAAAAAATTCAGGGAGACTCCTTCCACTGAGGTTTCTTCTCCAGAGCAGTCCCATTTGATTGGATTCTTAGTCAGTCCATTACCAGCTCTGTCTAGATTCATGTTTTCCTGGGTGGTACTGCATGAAATGTTTAGAGCTCTGCATTGGCCACAGGCTGACTCTTCTCAGGTTAGGGAGTCCTGGAGTGAGAATAATAGATTCCAATCAGCCCTGATGGAAATTGTGTAAGTCACCACCAACCATGCATGATCTGAACTATCGTTAATCTGAGATACAGATGTGATAGATAGGAATGCAGCCAGATTGTTTGGTTTTTCTGGTTTTGGGGGTGTTTTGTTTGTTTGTTTAACATCTGATTGGCAGACTCTTTTTTTAGCCTTGTATCTGCAGGACACTTATCAATTTAGCCTACTTCTCATTCCCTGCCAGTCACCACAATGTTTGTGATTTTTCCACTTGCGTGATCATGTGATTACTCTCTCCCAGCTGGACTCTGAAGTCCATGAAAGCAGGGGCTGTGGGCATCACATCTGGGTATTCAGTCTGTCTTCTCATGGGCCCAGTGCTGTCCTGGATCCTATCTTGGCTAAATGTTCTGCTCTTGTTCTCTTGAAACCCTTTCAGTGTGTTTAGAGAGAGAGAGTTGCATGTTCCCTCACACATTTCATGGAGCTGGCCTGTAGGAAATAGCCAACCGGATAAGCAGGATAACTTATCTTATTGATAAGTCAGTAAGAAGGTTTTTTTGTTTTTGTTTTTTGGGTTTTTGGGTTTTTTTTTTTTTTTTTTTTTTTTTTTTTTTTTTTTTTTTTTTTTTTTTTTTTTTTTTGGTGTTTGGTTTTTAGTTTTGACTTAATCCTAACCACATATCTTGCTTATATGAGAACTTTAAAGGTGTTTGACTGAATTTAAGGGCGATCCAGGATTGCCAGGTGACAAAGGAAAAAAAGGAGAGAGAGGTCTACCTGGGCCACCTGGACAACCTGGGCCTGCTGGACCTGACGGAGCCCCTGGGAGTCCTGGGAGTCCTGGCCACCCAGGTCAGTGTATGAGTAACTTGTATTTGTCTGATGTAATTGTTGCCTCCAAAGGTTTACTGCTTCCATCTGCTTGCCTAGGCCTAGTCCTGGAAGCTTCTAGGCTCTATACAATGTAATCCAATGTAATGTTTTCAGCCTCCGAGACCTGCTGCTGAATAAGCTCACCCCCTCCTAGTTCTTTGTGATCTCTGCCTGGCTGGTTCAACTCAGCTGTTCTGGCTCAAAGCGTCTGACTCTATTAGCTGGCTTCTCTCTTGGCCTCTGACTTTTTGCTCTGTATGACACCAAATTAACTTTGGCAATCTGTTCTAATCTGGCTCCTTCTCATTCTCTGGTTCATTCCATCTTCAGCCTGTCTTTGTAAAACTCTC
>NW_022196896.1:108247720-108250819 GCF_008632895.1 Mastomys coucha
TCTCTTTTTTCTCTGTTCTTGTGAGCTTTGGGCATAGCCTCGTCTGTCAAATCTTTCTCTGACTTGTCCCTTTTTCTGCCACTCAGACATCACTTTCAAACATGGTACACACTAACTTTACCCTGTGTGTAGTCCAGCCGGAGTGATTAAAGGTGTGTGCTAAGGGCTGAGGCACACTACTATGACTAGAAACAGGGTGTCCCAGTAAACAACACAATCTGGGGATCCACAGTGTTATCAAATATCCTGCAACAGGTGAGCCCCAGCTTTACAGTTCTGACAGGTGGCAGCAGCGTGTAGGATGGCCCTTACGTTTTTAGACTCGCCTTTGTAAACAGAAAGCTATGATTTCCGGTGTGTGTGCAATAGGTGTTTTGATTCAACATTGAACTTCAAATTGTAGAGCACTAAAAGCTGGTGAATTAGCTAGGAAGACCTCGTTTTACTGTTTAGTGGAATGAAATCTAAACAAACACCTACTCATGTAATCAAGACATCCGAAGTTCTGCCTCAATAAATTCAGCCTAGAGGCATAAAACAGTACTTCTTGCAAAATCTTAGGTTAGAATGACACAGCGAGGCTTCTAACAAAATCATAGACTGGGTTACTTAACCCACAGTCTACTGCTTTCTCACAGTCTGGAAACCAGAACTCTGAGACCGAAGTGTTGGTAAGGCTGGTTCCTGTGAGACCTCTGGCCTTGGCTAGAGCTGTCTCTTCCTGTCTCCCCTTGTGTTTGCATCCTGAACTCTTACAAAGATGCCACTCGTGATGGATTAGAGTCCTCACTTTTGTTTGACTTTAAAACATATTTTAAATGCAATATTTAGCTCTATTTATTTATTCATTTGTTTGTTTATTCATTGTATGTGTTGTGGTGTGTGGTATCCATGTGGAAGTCAGGGGACAACGTGCAAGAACTTGTGGGAATCAGTGCACTCCATCATGTGGGTCCTGGGGATCAAATTTAGATTCTCAGGCTTGGCTGCAAGCACCACTACCCACTTAGCCATCTTGCCAGCCCCAATTTTTGACAATCACATTGCCAAACAAAATGGCTTTCTGAGGCACCGGGGGTTAGGATTTTAGTCTATAAATTTATGACAAACATAATTCCACCTGTAGTGCTATTTTAAATCTTTTTTTTTCCTGACATATTTCTGATCTGGATCTTGTTATCCATATTAGCTCATAACAAGTGTTCAGGCCGGGCGGTGGTGGCACACCTCTATAATCCTAGCACTTGGGAGGCAGAGGCAGGCGGATTTCTGAGTTCAAGGCCAGCCTGGTCTACAGAGTTCCAGGACAGCCAGGGCTATACAGAGAAACCCTGTCTCGAAAAAAAAAAAAAAAACCACAAAAAACAAGTGTTCATTTTGTTTTATTAAAAACAATTGCATGGCTGGAGATGAAGTTCAGTAGTGTAGCATTTTCTCACATACACAAGGTCATAGGTTCAATTCCCAGTCCTGGCAGGAGGGAAAGGTAGAAAGAAAAAAATGTATTTTTAAAAAAGATTTATTTATTTATTTATTTATTTATTTATTTATTTATTTTATGTATATGAATACACTGAAGCTGTCTTCAGACACACCAAAAGAGAGCATGAGATCCCATTACAGATGGTTGTGAGCCACCATGTGGTTGCTGGGAATTGAACTCAGGACCTCTGGAAGAGCAGTCAGTCAGTGCTCTTAACCACTGAGCATCTTCTCCAGCCCTGAAAAAAAAATGTATTTAATAAATCTTAAAAAAAAAACCAATAACAACCACAAAGAAACTTGCTAAACTCTTAGGTTACAGCTGCAGGCTACATGAATACAGCATTTAAGTGAGGGATTTGATAGATTTGCAGTTAGCTCCTGATTTCAGCATTTAAGTGAGGGATTTGATAGATTTGCAGTTAGCTCCTGATTTTAGCAGTTAGTCAGATATTGAGCCATTTGTATAGGGATCGAATTGAAGCTGTCAGGCTTGGCTTACAAAGCACCTCTACCCACTGAGCCATCTTGTCAGCCCTAATTTTTAAAAACCTCCTTGCTACATGCAGTGGCATTCTGAGTAGCTGGTGTTAGAACTTCAGCACAGGAAGGAAATCACAGCTGTGGCCTTTCCAGGAGAAATGTCAGAACAAATGTCTGAGGTGACCTGTCAGGAATTTCCTTACGGGCAGTCCGAGCATGGCTGACGGAGGAACTGACTGGTTCAGTAGTCGATGTAACTAAAATACTTACATCTTGGTGTTCTTTTTCTCTCCTCTATCTGCATCTCTAGGAAAACCAGGTCCTGATGGTGATTTGGGTCTTAAAGGACAGAAAGGCTTCCCGGGCCCTCCAGGAAGCACTGGCCCTCCAGGTGTCATTTTAAAACTTATTCTGCCTCTCTGTCTGGAGAAAACACACTTTGTCCTTGAGATTAAGTATACTGTCCTATCACTTGCAGAATAGTGGGGTTCAGGACACTGCCTAATTGAAGTATTTGCTAGTATTAAATAACACGGTCATCTCAGGATAGGACTAACCTAGGCATAGGTTTTGGGGTTGTTTTTTAGTTCATTTGTTTGTGTGTGTTTTTTTGTTTTTTTTTTTTTTTTTTTTTTTTTTTTTTACTATGAATGCGTTTCCACATAACTACAGTTCTGAAAAAATCAGTACCTTTGGGCACTTTCGACCTCTCTCCCTGCTATTGACAGTAGGCCATCAGAAGGGGGCCCTGTGACATGGTTTGGGTTTCTGTTTGTTTCAGGCCCTCCAGGACTCCCAGGGCTTCCTGGGCCAATGGGTATGAGAGGTGATCAAGGACGTGATGGAATTCCTGGTCCTCCGGGAGAGAAGGGAGAAACGGGTACAGCCTGCTCTTCATCTATATATACATATAAATGAGTCATATATATGTATGTGTGTATGTGTGCTTGTATGAATGAATCTATATACATATGCATGCAATATATGTTATATTAATTATATATGATATATTAATTTTTATATATTATTACTATATATTATATATTACATATTGTATATTATATTATATATTAATTATATATGATATATTCTTTATATATTATGTATTATGTATTTTGTATTATATATTATGTA
>NW_022196896.1:108251220-108261452 GCF_008632895.1 Mastomys coucha
TTTCTATTTTATTGTGTATATGTATATTATTATAATTATATGTTGTATATATTATTTGTTATGATATATGTTAAAAGGATCTGATAATCATCATAGAATATATATGTATATTATATAATATATATAAATATACAATAATTATATAGAATTATATATACATACTGTATGTATGCATATCTTTATGGATTCATTCATGCCATAGCCATTTTGTGGAAGTCAAGAGGATGATCTACAGGGGTTGAGTTTCCCTTTACGCCACATGGGTCCTGGGGAACTGAGTTCAGGTCATGAGTCTGAGATGTATGAATCTTTATCCACAGAGCTACCTCATTGACCCTTGCCTTTAATAACTATTCCAACCACTGATTTATTAATAGCATTTAATTCCATGTGGCTCTAATAAGTCTTCACTGATAGAATGGATGGTCTCTGATACGTCCTCAGCATGTATCAATTGTATTTCCTTCACGTATAGGACATAATGAGATTTATCAAATGTTAATATATCAAAATTACCTCTTACAGGCTTGCTGGGGGGCTACCCAGGCCCAAAAGGGAGCCCTGGTGTACCAGGTAGGCATTTCTTCTTCCCTGACCTTAAAATGCACATTTCCAAGTGCAGAATCTACTTCTCCGGGTTTGACTTGTCAGCAATGTAACTTGGCAAGTAAAAGATGCCCCAATGATAATACTAAATATAGTCTTAATAGTCAGTTAAAATTATCACCACAATAAAGGAAACTTCTCCAAAGCTGTGTCCGAGCCTATGGGATTTTCCTCTATGACAGTTTTTAAAGCTATTCATATGTATTTGTGTTCTTGCTGCTGTTGTTAGCTGGCTATTGCAATGACTCCACTCCTACAAGAATACAGGTAGGGGTGGCTTCCCTGTTGTTGAGGTACGGGGTAACGCCATTTCCAGCTTTGCACTGAGCTTGAGGTTTGTCAAGGGCTACCCTGAACCTCTATCAACATGTGAGACATGACAATTTATATAATATGTTCCTCAAAGTCTCACATGTTTCACCACAGGTGTACTTTCTTATGCCAGTGCCATAGGAGAAGCAGAGTCCTTGAACACTTTTCCTTTCTGTAGAGGACAGAAGCTGAAAGAAACACCAGATTGTTCAAACCTTTTAGCAATCTTTATTATCCTGACATGGATAGGAGTGTTTCAAGGTAGTGCTTATTATTCATTAACGAATGATGGCATGAGACCCTGCAGAAGAGTTGATGTTGGAACTGAACAACACTGGAGCTGGAGTGTAAAGCAGACAGGAGCTGCTCTTTCCCATCATTTGTTAACGATTTGATTGTCATTTTGGTCGATCTCAGTGTTTGCACACTGAGCCTTCCATCCCGTATGAGCATGGAGCCTTTCCCTATCCCAGTGTCTAGTTGTAGAATTATATATACAAGAGAAAAGCTTCAGTTCGTATCGTTAGGCTAACCTCAAAACTCACTGGAAGGGAAATGCTGTGTTTGCATTACTCTGCATTTGACTGCAAATAAATTCAAAGAAAAAAATCACACCTTAGACCCAAAACAACAACAACAAAAGCTTTAAAAATAACATATAGCCCAGTTATGCAAGTGATCACACACCTCGATGCTTCTGGGGTAACAAACCATGAAGAGTTCATCAAAACTTGGAAGACATGGATTGGTTTGCTTAGTTTATTCTCCCAGATCCTCAAGAGAACTCAGATTAGAGAACAAAGAATGAAATTTTAACAAAAATGTAGTATAAAATCCACAACATGAGTGTGTGAGGCCATTGCTGGTCAAAGACAGGCACAAGCTGATGCCCTCTGAGCGCTTCCTTTCACAGCACGAATTACAGGCACTACAAGACTAAGGAATGGGAATTCACCAAGGACAACATCAGAACATTCAACACTTTGATTCTCTTTCTCACCCTAGGTCTTTACTACCTAGGTTTACTACCTACCCGACAGTGGCCTACCCACAACGTCCCCCCAGCCAACACCCTCACTCTCCCCTCTCCTGTATTCATGCCATTTACTCTCACAAATAGCACAGGTTGGCGGTGTGTGGGCTAGAGAGATGGCTCAGAGATTAAGAGCACCTGTGGCTCTCACAGAGGTCTGGCGTTCAGATGCACGTGGCATACAACCACATCTAACTCCAGTCCCAGGGGATTTAATGCTCTCTTCCAAGTTCTGTGGGCACCAGGCACACACATGGAACACTACATACATATAGGTAAAGCACACACACTCATACTTATAAAATCCATACGTCATTTTTTAATTAAAAAAAAAAAACAGAGATGGGAAGGGGGGGAGATTGTTTCCATTCTACACACTACAGCTTTCATTCAGAAATTTGAAAGCACAGTCTCTTGAAGGTTTTCTGAGATGACAAATAATACCTGGTACTCGGTTGTGACATTTGGGGGTCTTCTTTCAGACCTCTTATAGGCTTACCCCACACACACACTCGACTCAGGATCACGGCTGTGGGAAAGATTCAGCCAGGAGACTGGGCAGGATTACAACTACCTCTATGTCTAACTGGGCAACAATTCCACATCACTATGCTGAAGTTTAGCTTTTCTCTGTCCATTGAATTATCTGTAAATAAATAATGTCACTCTAAATGTCCACCAAATAGTGACTGTGACTTGACACTTTAGATCTTAGAATAGCATGCCATTTGGCTATATGTTAGCCAAATGTTTTTCAAACAGCTGAGCTGGGACAGGAATTTTTTTAATTTTAAAATAAGACAATGGAAGAACTGGAGAGACGGCTCTGTGGTATGAACTGGACATTATCTGTAACATCAGGACTAGGAAAGCTGAGATGTGCAGATCCCTGGAATTTGAGAATCAGCCATCCCAGGCAAATCAATGATCTCTAAGTTCACTGAGTGAGCATTTTTCAATAAATAAGACACAGGAGCATGTACACACACACACATACACACACATGCACACCAAATAAAATCAGACAACAGATTTGTAAAAAAAAAAAAAAATGTAGTCATTTTGCCTAGATCACACCTAGTCAGAGGAAAACCTACAGATCTATATTTTTGTTCTCTGGCCTTTTTTTTAAAAAAAAGAAAGAAAGAAAGAAAGAAAATACATTATGAATCTTAACATTTTCAAAGAAAGTGCCCAGATTGCTGAAGCCAACCACAAACCACAAACCCAACTGAATTTTCTTTGCAGGTGCCAAAGGAGACAGGGGAGTTCCAGGCCTGTCTGGCCTTCCTGGCAGAAAGGGGGCCATGGGAGATGTTGGGCCCCAAGGACCCCCAGGAGCTGCTGGACTCCCAGGATCACCAGGTCTCCCTGGGGCAATTGTCCCTGGCCCGAAAGGAAACAGAGGTCTCCCCGGCTTAAGAGGAAATCCAGGTAGAGCGCTTCCTTCCACAAGTTGGAATAGAAGTGGCATCTGACATTAGATGTGTTCTTTCTGCCATTACCTCATGGCTTCTTGCATTGCTCTCACTCTTCTTTGCTCCTCTCATATCCCTGACTGTCATACAAAATGAGTAGGTGTGGTGTAGTGGGACAGTGGCCTGGGTAAATGATTAGTACATTTTATTAAGTATCCTAAAGACAGAGACTTCTTTGTTCAGCACACGCAGTTTTTGAGTACTGTGCATCAGGCCAGATGCTTCCCCACAGACTATCTTCAGGGAGATGTAGTTCCTTCCTGCTTTTCCTCATGATTCCCTGGCACGCTCTCTCTCCATCTTCATCACAGCCCCACCTCCCAGCAGCAAAGGAAAGGGTGTTTGGGGCAATAACAAGGTGTGGAGATTGTGTTCCATTTTGAAAAAAAATCTATGACGGAACTCTCAAGAATCCCTTACTGGCAACTCTAATGGACTCTTTGTGAATCCAGGTGAGCCAGGTCCCCCAGGACCTCCAGGACCTGTCGGGAAAGGCATAAAAGGTGACAAAGGATTTATGGGCCCACCTGGCCCCAAAGGTCTGCCTGGAACTGTAGGGGACATGGGCCCACCAGGTCACCCGGTGAGTGTGGAATGTCATTAATACAGTTCTGCCTTGCTGGTGTTACGCTGCAGTCATATGGCATATATCAGCACTGGTCACACGTGCTCACCATTTGTGAATTGTACTGTTAGCTCTGGTGAACTGACTGTTGCACATGATCAGCTGCACCTGAATGCAGCACACATTCACTCTGTATGATTCACTCTGTATGATTCACTGGGTCCTGGTGTGATACATCCAAGGTCCCACAGAGCCCAGAGATGCAAAGAAGCTTTAAGGCCTGCAAAGATTTCACCTCTACGATGCCTCTAGCATATGGGTGTATGGGTGCAAACCTCTGACTCTTGCTTATTTAAACTCTGAGCTACTTTACTAGGGAAAAATCTAAGTACCTAGTAGTTGATAAATGCCCTCCAATAACCTCAAATGATAGTCATTGTGTCCCTCTATTAACTTGCTTTCAAAACAACCTTTGCTATCTATAAATATGCACACACACACACACATCATCATCATAATCAAATATTTGAATATAACTTGAATTTCTTCCTATTATTATATACCTGGTTCTGGCAGATTAGTTTCCTTGTTCATCAGCCTTACCGCTACTGTGAATATACCCCAGTCTGACAGTATTTCCCTTTAAGATGAAGCCAGCAGTAGAACAACTTGCAGGTATAAGAACTAAGTCCTGCAGCGAGTGTCTAAAGGAAGGAAGCAGCTCACTAGCTGAACATTGCCGTTTTAGGATGTCAACCTAAGTGTCCCTTGGGCCACTCTGCTGACTCACAACCACAATGGTACTGACACACTGTGCTTAGAGTCAGCTGTGCTCACAAGCCTTTTCTTCATAAAATTCAACTTTGTTATTGTAGAAAATAATGTGCCTTCCCAGTGAGAAGAGAGCAAAGCTCTTTAACAGCACACATGCAGCCCTAGCTAATACCCAAGAGACGCCAGCCTCTAATAGAATGTTTTACTATTTTACATACGCCTTAGGCTTATACCTTTCACAGAGGCCATCATCTGCCCTCCCCCTCAATAAGCCTCTTAGAACCTGGCTCTGGGTTACATTTTGAACAACTTAAACAGAGACGGGGAACAATAAGTCTAGCCAGTTAGGAAAATGGGAGATTTTCACAACAAAGATATTGCTGAAATTATTTTAAGCACACCAGTGTGGTCCTTTTTCCAAGCAGTTTTTCCCAGGTTCAATCTTGTCCAACTGGCAGAGTTATACTTTTTCTTGGGAAGAGAACCAAGGGCTTTATGGCAGGCCAGGACTGGCACTGCTATGACCCTGTAAGTCCCTGTGAGCATCCTGTTGGAGACACCGTTGGCAACAGGCCTGATAGCTGGTTAGTCCTCCTATCTGCTATCTCAGGCCTGGTTAGCTACTTATCTTTGGAGTACTTTGGAGGCAGTACTTCCTCAGCTAAATTCCACGTTGTGTGATTAATGTCTCCTAAGCAAATCTATTAATAAATCCTTCATAACACCAAGTCTCTTAGTTTGAGTTTCTCTTACACTGGTATCTCTTCCAAATTTTCCTTGCCTAGCAGTTGTGCTGTTGGTGTTCGAGATGTTAAGTGTGGCACTTTCATGTTTACTTCTAAGGATGCCATCCTGTTCTTGTAGGTTCAGACTCCCAGGAGCCCAGCCCAAGACCTCTCATTTCCGAGTGCCTCCCTCACCCTCCATCACCTCTCCCGAATTCTCTTGGGAACAGTTGTTGAATAGATGAATGTAGTGTTCAAAACTCATTCTGGAGTGTCTGCTCTGTACCAGGCGACACAGTCCTTTACTCCCAAAGGGCCTTGTCTAAAATTAAGGAGATGGATCCTGAGACTCATCCTTCTCATGCTGTGTGCTGTGAGGAAAGGTGGAGGGCTGAAGGAGCACAACAAGGGCATCTGTTTTCCTCTGTGCTCAGAGCCTGAGTCAGAAAAGAGAATCACCAGTTATCTAGGGAAACAAGGAAAGCAAGGTGGAGCCTGGGAAAGAAGGAGCGGATGCTAAGAGAGTTCTCCAGACTCTAAGGGCTGCCTGTGCATGGATGTGAGGGGTACAATTGGAGGTGAGGTTGAATGAGAACCCACCCAGAGGAGACCAGAGGACTGAAAAGAGTTCAGGTCATGAAGGTCTCATTTTCTAAAGAAACAATACATCACAGCTGGAGTGATGGCTCCCTGGCTAAGAACACCTGCTGATCTTCCAGGGGACCTACGTTCAGTTCCCAGTATTCACACCCGGCAGCTCATCTGTAACTCTAGCTCCAAGTTATCTAACACTTCCCATTTCTGACAACACCTGGGGTCGTGCATGTGTACACACACACACACACACACACACACACACACACACACACACTTAAAAATTAAACCTAAAAAGTCAGTATATTGCTTCTTCATTCATGAGTGTGTGTCGCGTTTCCTCTACAAGTTGAAGTTAATGCTTTATATAACTTACCTTTGTTTTGACCATTCTCTAAGCTTAAAGCCTATTCTGATTGCCCTGTGTAGCAGTCACTGTGACCACAAAGACATGTTGGAGAGATCACATGAAAATACAGACTCTCTATCACCCAGCCCACGAGTCCTCCTCTAACACCCTCACTAGGGGTAAATATGGGGGTTCTGTGGCATGACAGTTATTAGGAAGCATGTTAAGCTCTTCTCAACTCTTTTGTGATTTGATTTCTAGAATCTACTTTTTGAGAGACTGTGCACCTCCATCTAATCTGTAGATGTCACCCATGTAACTCTCTGGTGCTTTGAAAGTTGTCATTTTTGACCTAGTGATTGCACCTAGAGTTCTTCCAGGAACACAGGCAGATAGAAAGTCTGGTCTGTAAACAGGACTGCTCTTACTCCTTCAGGTGCTTTTGTGGTCATTTTCCAGTGGAAAGATAATTCTTCTTGATGGATGCTCTGACTTGCCATCTTAACAATTCTCTTTTTGTATAAAATACCTCCCTTTCCACCCAAGAGCTGAACCTGGTGTCTGGCTCTCCTTAGCTGTCTTTTTCTAAAGAGAAAAGACAGTTACCAGAAGCCAGACAGTCCCTGATTGGATGGCTCCCTTTCCTTTCCCTCTTCTTCTAAGCGCATACCAGTTCATCCCACCAAATGAATTATTGTGTCTTTCCTCCGGAGGCAGCTGACTCTAAGGCAACCTTTGTTATCCTTGGCACCTTTCTCATGATTTTTTAGTTCATTATTTTCAATAGCATTCTGCCTCAACTCCTAGGAACAGTGTGAAAGTGGATCTAAGATTGTCTTTCTGGAAACCCTGATCCCTCTCCTCTCTCATGGCTGTCCTTGAGTTTCTCAAGGCTCCAGCAGCAATTAATGTGAGCACCTCCTACTCAGTAGGCTCAACCTGTTCCCTGATGCCCTTTCTGGTCCCATCTCTAAACTGGAGATCTCCCACCACCCTCATCAGGAGTAATTTAGAACTCTGCTAGCTTAGCAGAATGACACTTGGATTCAAAAGATTTTTTAATCTTTTGATTAAAAAATAATTTGTCAGGAGTATTACATTTTTCAAACTTTGTGGCTCTGTTCTTTTCCCTGTACTCAAAATACAGGGAGCACCAGGTACCCCCGGTCTTCCTGGTGTCAGAGGTGATCCAGGATTCCCCGGATTTCCAGGCATAAAAGGTACTATTTCAACACCATTGTTCTTATATACAAATATAGTAACTGCCACTCCAATCACATTTGATGGGCTCCTATGGCCACCAGAGATGGTAGGAGCAGAACAAACAGGACCTCAGTGTGAGGACCTACTACTAGGTTTCCGTGTGGGGCTAGAGCAGTGAGCCCTGTGGGTTCAGATGAAAATCACAACAGAAGAATGGAAACTATAGGACAATTAGAGACCATTGAAAGTGTTACCATTGGGATTTTTAAATGTATCAGAATAGAGGAGGACATACTACATCAATACTGACAGACTTATTTTTAAGTTTTCACCATGCGCATTTAATTTCATAATTTGGAAAGCTAAAAAAAAAAAAAAAAAAATCTTAAAGAACAGCCTCCAGTCTATTAGTTTGGGTAAAGTGAATTTTTATGCACAGAATTTATACATTTGTGTTTTATGGGGTTTATTTATTTGTAGTGATAGGAACTGAACCCAAAGCTTCATAGATGCTGGGCAAGTGCTCTAACATTGAAATCCATGCCATTATATTCTTAATATTGAATAGAGTGTGATATGTCAGGTATAGTAGAGCATGCCTGTAATTCTAGCACTTGGGAGGCAGAGGCAAGAGGATAAGTAGAAATTCAAGGCCAGCCTGCTCTATATTGTGAATTTCAGGCCTTCCAGAGCTACTAGTGAGATTCTGTTGGGGGGTGCAGGGTTGTAATGTAATGCAAACAGATTTTTATCAGATTCGTTGTTTAACTGGTCACACCCCTGTTCTGAGTTTTATAAGGGCAGGAATCTCTTCTCACAGCCTATAGAGATACTAAATAACAATTGTATCCAGTGTGAACAAAACCAAGTTTTCCAGGAAGGAAAACTGTTTCTACATTCAAAGGTGGGCCAGGTGGACTTTAAAACATCCTTTTCAATGTCTTCAAACATCAGTCTTTTAAGGGGCAGTTAGCTGGAGATAAATCATTGGGAGTGGATTCTGAGGTCTCTCACTGGTCATGGGGCAGGTGAATATAGGCAGGCCGTACTGGGCCAAGTTAATGACACCATCTTCCCATGTCTCAGGCTAAAACATCAACAATGTGAAAACTTCTAAAGGCACATATACTAAAGACAAGCATTCTTTAATACCTTTAAATATTTAGAGGTGAACATGGAGGGGATATTCACAGCTAAGCCCTGTGAAGGTGCCCCATGGGACACAATCAGATTTCAGAAGGAAACTCTTGTCTTGGATGATGAGTTCACTTTAGTTGGAAAAAGTTCTATCATCAAAATATTTAGGTTGCTTCTCATAGTCATAGGTAAACAGTCATACTTTTTCCCCCGGCCCTCAGCGTAGTTTCTAGTAGTTGGCCATTAACTTTTGGTGTGGTAGCTATTTTGTTCTGTTTCTTTTCTTTCCTCTCTGTTTTGCTTTTTTGAGACAGCCTTGAACTTGCAATCCCCTTGCTTCTGTCTCCCAAGTGCTAGCATTACAGCCCTGCATCACTACACCTAATCTTATTGTATTTCATCCATTGATGCCCTGTTTAATATTCAAGTATTTTAAGTAATTTTATCTAACGTCTATGCAATTTTTTGTTGTTGTTGCTAAGACAGGGACTCTCTATGGAGTCCTGAATGTCTTGGAACTCACTATGTAGACAGGATAGACTTCAAATCACAGAGATCCTCCTGCCTCAGCCTCCTGAGTACTGAGATTAAAGGCGTGTACCACCATGCCCAGCTATGTCTATGCACTCTTAATATTCTTTGAAGGAGTATTGCTCTAAATCAATGGCTATTTCTTGGTAGCCTTTTTTATTGTCTGTACAGAACATTATAAATAAAAGTGAAATGTTTGCCACTTTGTTACATAAATAAATATGTAAAAATTCCTGACATAAACTCTGAGCTCTCTGTGTATATGGAACAACAAAATTAGAATGTAGTTAACTGAGACAGCTAAATGTAACAGCTCATCCAAAGATATTAACACTGGGTTCAGTAGGGCCTCATAATTCTCCCAAAATACTTTACTGGTTCCCAAACTCAAAAAAGTAATCTCTCAGAAACACTTCCCTGTGGATTTAAAATATAAGCTTATTTTCTTTGTTTCATTCTTTCTCTTCCTCCTCCTTCTTAGGAGAAAAGGGTAGTCCCGGATTTCTTGGGCCAATTGGACATCCAGGACCAGTTGGGCCAAAAGGACCACCAGGTATATAGATCTATTTCTCAATTGTTGTTCTCTATAAAGAAAGAGTAGTTTCATGGAGCCATCTTCTTATTGTGTTTGTATCAATAGGTCCACGTGGAAAACCTGGTACACTTAAGGTCATCTCGCTTCCGGGAAGCCCAGGGCCACCTGGTGCACCTGGACAGCCAGGAATGAAAGGAGACCCTGGACCCCTGGGACCACCGGGAATCCCAGGTATGGTAACACTGTTCACTAGATCTTTAATAAAAGGCGAATGAAGAAAATCAGTAAAGGGGTTTAGAAGCAGATGATAGAACTCCACAGAAAACACTAAACACCGCCATGTTTTGTACAGCCAGTTTGGGATTGGGCTCATTTACCCTAACCAGCAGC
>NW_022196896.1:108261467-108283529 GCF_008632895.1 Mastomys coucha
AAAAAAAAAAAAAAAAAAAAAAGAGGTTAGACTCTTGTAAAAAAAACAACTATACATAGTACAGAGTAGGGGAAACACATGCTGCATTTCATTTTTATTAGGGGAAAGTATATTAACCCTCTCCTTTGGCAAACATTATCTTTGAGGTTCAATTTTTAAATGAATGTCTGACTATAACTGCCTTATAAATGTGCATTCGTCTAGCAATTAGTACTCCAAAGAGTTGGGGGAAAATGACTTTAAAGTCTTTCCAGACTGCTGCTATTTGGAAATTGAACCTGACCCTTTGCATAGCCTTAGCATATTTCAATAGATTTATGAATAGGATTCTTGTTCTTTAACTTGGCCTGAATCACATGAGAGATAAGAGAGGTATGACTTCCTGATTTGATCACTTCATGGGCATCATGAATTCTGGAATAAAATACAACAGCACACACTTTCAAATAGTCATGGTTTCATAAGGCCTTTAGGGGAAGTTAGTGGACAAACATGCCAGTCAGCTCAGGACTAACTGCCTTCCTGGGATGTTTATCTTGGCTGGTGAAACTGCAGAAGTCCTGCGCTTACTCAGATGGGTGGCAACTGACCTTTTATTCTAATATGATGGTGTGTAATACAACAGTGCCTTCTGCCTAGGACCCTGTGGGCCAAGAGGTAAACCAGGCAAGGATGGGAAGCCAGGAACTCCAGGACCAGCTGGTGCAAAGGGCGACAAGGGCTCGAAAGGACAGCAAGGTAAACACCCAGCTTGCCTCTCTGGTTAAAGCAGTATTGTTTCAGTGTCCAGAGGGGACTCGTTTTATATATGTGATCATATAACGGCAAGAAAGAGTTAGTACTCTGGTTTTCTAGTTAGTTCTACTGTTCCTATTAGAACAAAGGCAGGATGCCAGATGTTCATTTGCAAAGAGGAGAAGTCACAAATGACTGGAATGCATTGTTTATCCTGCCTTGGGCATATGGACTCTTAATTTCTAGTCAAGGCAAAGATCTTTGGCTAAGAACTAATAGAGTACCAGTTACTATCCTATTTTCAGAAAGGCGAATTGTGTTTTAATTACCTACAGAAGTTATGTTGGCTCACAATTTCTTACAGGAACAGTAGCACTGTTCCTATAAGTGGTTCTTCAATGACAGGGTACTAAGTGGGAGGGCCAGGAGATCAGAAGATAAGAAGGCAGAAAATTTTGGATCAGAAGATCTTGTATAAGCCTTGTCTTATGCCAGGCAACCTTATTAGAAGGTACAGCATCTAATGTAATACTCCTAGGGAGAGATGAGATATTGTCCGTGGAAAGGTATCATACGAAAGGAGGATGAGAGGGAAGCTAACCAACCAATGCTGCACAAAGAGAACATGAAGTATCTCAAGGGCATCAGGGTCTGAGCACAGGGCAAGCTTCAGACTGATCACCATTGCCTCTTAGAGTGGAAAGAATTCGGGTCTCAAGATCCTAAGACACATCTCCCTTAAGGCCCTGGTCCCAGGCCATTGTGATTCTGCTAGGCACATAACCAGTTTTAGAGAAGGAACTGTGTTCCTTCTCCATATGGATGGCAGGAACACATAAAAGATGGGGTGAATCTGGGTGGAGCCCTGGCCCCAGGCAATTACAGACTCTGCCAAGCGTGTTTCTGATTTAGAGAAGGAGCTAGGTTCTTTCTCTATACATTAGAGCTTCAGAGAATGCTTTGGCTTGGTTTCAACAGTGAGGTTTTTTTGTTATTCTTGTTTTTGTTTTGCTTTTTAAATACTACCCTGGCATGAACAAAATAATTTTGCTTCCTTATTTATGACAGCTGTCTATTAACTATACTATTTTTGCATAAAAGTCAATAACTCAGGTGTATGTTTGATAAAATAAGGCCTTTTAAATATAATATTCTACTTGGAATATAAGCTATGCATGTCAGTTTGATAACCTGGATCTAAATCTACCTTCTGTAAAAGTCTCAAAGCACCCCTCTGAAAAACACTGAAATGGTAACTGCCCAAGGTTACAGACTTTGTTAAAAATAGCAATCCATATACACTTTCAGCTTGTTTGTACATGACAGTGTCTTAATGTGTACAACATAATGGTCTTGAAATCTTGCTTCTCCTATCTCAGCCTCTCTATTAGTAGTATTGTTTATTTCATGTTTTTACACTATACTATGGTTTTCAGAACAGCTTACATATTTCAAAAGTATTTACACAGCCAAAAGAAAGGTAGACAATTAAATTGGGAGGAGGCTTGTAAGAGAACAACAAAGAGTGAGACTGAATGCTTTGCTTGACGTTTGTAACTCTTGTATTAAGTTTGAAGAAGAGGTCTTTATAAGTTACTCTTTCTCTGAGATGAATGCTTTTCCAAATTATCACAGCCAATGAACCAGATTCTTACCCTCACCTAATGTCTGTGCCACCCTCCAAGCAGAACCATTGTTCATTGAAACAGTTGGTGAATGACTTTATGGATAGACCATCTTAATACATACATCATTTCTTAAATGAATGTAACTTGCTCTCTCTGGGCTGAGAATAAAATCACTCACTCAAGTCAAATAGTTTTGACCATAGCAGGAAGTTTGTAGCCAAAAATCGTGCCTACAATTCATTTCTCGGTGCAGCAGAACTGTCAACTCTCAGCTTAGCTACGATGAAGATAAAATCCTTTGGTGATGTGAGGGTCATTGAAGTACAGCCTTATTACAATGAAATCCAATATCTAAAAATTGTTCTTATTTTGGGCTTGTACTAGAGTAAGAGCCAAGATTTTAAACTCTACTAAATACAAAACAAACAAACAAAAGACTTTATATTTATGTTCATTTAAGAAAATACTAGTAGTGATTTATTATTTTGAAATATACAGTTAATATGTTTGGAGTTATTTAAAATTTATATTGAGAAAAATGTATTTTCACTATTGCTATAGATGAGCATCTACATAAGACTGTTAAATTGATTGTTGCTTTATATCAAACAACTTTTATAACACTTATTTTTATTGTTATAATATTTTATAAATTTTAAGGAATATGACAAAAAAGATATTGTATGTATTGAAGGGGAGGTCTCTGGAAGGAGTTGGGGTACAAAAGAGAAACAAGAATGTGATTTAATTCTATTTACTTAAAAATATGTTTTTAAATGTTAACAAATTCAGATAAATTGAAATCATGTAACTTTTCTCACCATAATGCAATAAAAGTTAAAAAAATATATATATATACACATGAGGCACAACAAATCAAATGTAGGAAACCATGCCAGGCATGCCAAGGGAATTCAAAGATGAGGAAAGACCTGATCTCAAAATAATAATAATAATAATAATAATAATAATAATAATAATAATAATAACATATAATAAGACGCATCCTGTGACAAACTAGTTAATACTTAATATTATTTTTCCATTGTATCAGTTATGTTTATGTCACTGTGATCAAACACCTGAAATAAATAATGTATAGGAGGGAAATTTTATTTTGGTTCCTGGATTCAGAGGGTTCAGTCCATGGTTGTTTGGCTGTATATTTGGATGCTGTGATGTAAAAGAGAGCTGCTCACTGCATGGTGGACAGAAAGCAGGGAAAGCCATATAGAAGGGGCATGGGCAAGATACAGTACCCAAGAACAAACCCCTACTTCCTACCTCTCACCAGCTTACAGTAAAGTCATTATCTATGAATCCATTAAGGAATTAGTCCATTCATTAGGATAGAACCCACATGATCTAATCATCTCTGGAAACGCCTTCACAGACACACCCAGGTATGCCTTACTGGTCTCCTAAGTGTTTCTTAATCCACTTGACAATTAAAATAAAACAGCATAGTCATTTTATAGCCCACTCTCCTCTAAGATTCCTTTTTCATGTTTGAGGCTTACCAGCCACATAAACACATTTAAATTAGTACTTTAGAAAACTAGTTTGAGAGTCTGGTCAAGTTGTAACCTGTATAATTTGTTTTTCAAAGGCCCACCTGGTCTGGATGGATTGCCAGGTTTAAAGGGAAAACCTGGCGACAGGGGAACATCGGCCACTGGAACAAGAATGCGAGGCTTCATCTTTACCCGACACAGTCAAACCACAGCCAATCCTTCATGTCCTGAAGGAACACAGCCACTCTATAGTGGGTTTTCTCTTCTTTTTGTACAAGGAAACGAACATGCACATGGACAAGACCTTGGTAAGGTTCTAATTTCCAGGCAGTTTACAATGCAGAGTATAGACTATTTATAGGATGAGAGCTTCCTCTGAAGGTCACTGCAAACAATGTTAGCATCTTCTGGTACATTTGAGAGAACAACTGTGGTCCAAACTGTGGTTTCATTTTCATCCTCATGTATAAACTGCTAGAGGAAACGTAGCTAGATTCAACCATCTATCTCTTGTTAATCCTCAGATTAATCTTTTCTAAAGCTTCCCCCTGGTTATTTGCTATTATGGATATCTAGAAGGAGCTAAAGCAAAGACACTGTCCCAACTGAACAACATCAGGTCCAAAGTTCTATTCAAAAATGTTAGAAAGAGCCACAGAAAGCATTCTTAGTATGGGAGGGTTGGTAAACCCATTTGAGACTTTGACTTCCCTCCTAAAGCTTTACACTACCACAGAATTCTTTTGTTTTGTTTTGTTTTGGGTGGTTTTTTTTGGGGGGGGGGTCCAGGTTTGCCATAGGTTATGTGATAATTAACCTGTTTCTGAATAATGGTTGTCAGTAACTGTAATTTACTAGGAGTGATACTCAGTTTCATGTTTTATTAGGTACTCTGGGCAGCTGCCTGCAGCGATTCACCACAATGCCATTCTTATTCTGTAACATCAATAATGTATGTAACTTTGCATCACGAAATGATTATTCTTACTGGCTGTCAACACCGGCTCTGATGCCAATGGACATGGCTCCAATTACTGGTAGAGCTCTCGAACCCTATATTAGCAGGTAAAAGCTCAATCCCTGTGTTTTACAAGAGGATCAAGTGAATCACTTAACTTGTAAGGAATGCAACAGTGGAAAGCTGTTGTCACACTATTGGTCTCATTTTACAGATGCACCGTCTGTGAAGGTCCTGCAATGGCCATAGCCGTTCACAGTCAAACTACTGCTATCCCTCCATGTCCCCAGGACTGGGTTTCTCTCTGGAAAGGTTTTTCTTTTATTATGGTAAGAAGAAAACAAACAAACAAACAAAAAACCTAGCCCATTTCAAGTAATGAATAATGCCTATAGAATCTTGGGCTGTGTTGAAAAAAATGTGGTCTACTACCTGCTAATATATGTAAAATGCTATAGATGCTTGGCAGCATGTTCACTGAGATCTTTTTGTTGTGATAGTTCACAAGTGCAGGCTCTGAGGGGGCTGGACAAGCACTTGCCTCACCCGGCTCCTGTCTGGAGGAATTCCGAGCCAGTCCATTTATAGAATGCCATGGACGAGGGACATGTAACTACTACTCAAACTCCTACAGTTTCTGGCTGGCTTCACTAAACCCAGAAAGAATGTTCAGGTAACTCTGCCATGTTGGCCTTAATCTGATGACTCAACTATAGAATGCTCAAAGGCTGCCTACATCTGCTTTTTATTTGTACCTCTGTGTGGATATACTTAACTCTCTCAGTCCTGACAATAAAATCCTATTTACCTTCATCCTCCCAGGATAGAGGTATTTTGAAGTCAAGAAGTAGAGTCTATTTCTCACTGTGTCAGTAAAAATCAGATGTACGCATGATTTTGTTTTCACTAAGCAAATTCAACCCTTGTATGGATTTATAGTAAAGTAATTTAAAAAAACACTAGCTGATCTGCTGATCTAAAGGGCTTAAGTCTTCTCTTTGAAGACTTAGGAGTATTTAAAGGGAAGAAATAGTTAGAAATGATCTGAAGGCTTGCAGGAAAGCCTATGTACTATGAATTCTGATGAAACACACTGATAAAATACCGATGAAATGTATATATATACAAACATAAAATTATCTTTTCAGAAATTCTCCTCTTCTACAAAGAGGGGTGTTTCTGGAATAAACTAAAATCAACTACAATGTTTATTAACAAAACCCAAAGCAAATAAGTATTCTATTTTATCCAAAACTCAATGAGTCTTTTTATTTGTGTTTATTTCAGAAAGCCTATTCCATCAACCGTGAAAGCTGGAGACTTAGAGAAAATCATAAGCCGTTGTCAGGTGTGCATGAAGAAAAGACATTGACAAAATGAAAGAAACCAGAACCGCTTTTTGTTCCTTATTAAGTAATGAAGCCATGACTTAGAACATGCATTTACTTAGGTCTTTCTCTCTAACCTTAAAGATGTGGTGGTGCAAGGTTTCACCACACAAGAAAGCATTTTGTTCAAGTTAGTCTGTGACGTGGGTCTCCAAACCGGTAGGTTACAAAATTCCCTATGGAAGGACAACAGCTCTCCGTAGAAGGTCACTGACATCACATTCCAGTTGTACCCAAAGCGCTGACTAAATGATGCTTGTGTGGAACTTGAACTACAAGCTAAGAGAGGTCTGGTCCTGTGGATGCACAGTGTGTTCCTTGTCTCCCACTCCTGTGCAAAGGAGTGTGCTTCCTTCTGCCTCCTCCCTGAGACCTTAGACTTCAGCTAGAGAAGGAGATGGGGGTATACCGAAATCAAGAACACCATGAAGAGAACTGGAAGGTCAGAGCTGCTGAGTGCTATAAGGGTTAAGAACACAGAATAAATGAGGCTCATGATGTTCTAGGAGTCATTTAAATACGCCCAAAGCTAGGACCAAAGGAAACTTTCTGAAGGGACTTATGACAGGCTTGGATATATAGTTTTGTTTTCTGTTCTGTTGACTTTGTCTATTTGCTTGTTCACTGAACTCTTTTTACTATGTTAACAGATTCAAAACGGGTAAAACATTTACCCTTAGGGAACTAATTTTAACTAGGATGACATATACATACGTTGAAACATTTCTCTTTATTGTTTTCAGTGTACTCACAAGTAACAAGGACACTACTTACTAAATGTGCACTTTATCCCCCACTCCTACAAACACTGACCTTGAATAATTTCACCAGGAAATAATGCTAGTTTATCAGACTCAAACATTTTTCTTTGCTCCAAATAATTCATAACATGGATTTAAAGATTTGGTTTTTTTGTTAGTTTTTTAATTTTGCCTTTGGAAATCACACGTATACCCCATGATTTTTTATGTTATATATTCTTACCAACCATGTGGAGAGAGACCACTGGATAAAAACCTTACTGTACTGTACACAGCTGCTGTATGTCTTAAAATGTGTTCTTAAGTATATAGATACATTCCAAAGGTACTTAATTCAGCTTAACAAGTGATTTTCTTCAGTACCAAACTATGTCCCATGTACTGTACTGGGTGGGAGTGCAGGGGGTAGTGAGAGAGACTTGCTTCTGATCTAACCTCAAAGGAGATAACAAATTTTGTGTGTAAAGATTCTCACACATGCAAGAAACCCATCCTCCATATCTTCACTCCCTTCCCTGCATCAAAACCAAACAAAGAGTCTCATATATGGTTGTAGTTTTATTTTTTCCCCCATTTTCCCTTTTCTTTGTTTTTGTATTTCATCACAATTCAGCAGGCTTGATAGAAGGTTTAAAAATAAGAGCACTTGTTGCTCTTGCAGAAGCCTCTGGTTCAGTTCCCAGTACCCACACTGGGTAACCACTCTGTGAACCAGAGTTCACAGTAGCCTGTTCCAGATGATCTAACATCCACTTCTGGCCTCTACCTCCACACTCAGCCAGACATACAAAAGTTTTAAACCTCTAACTTCTGTTAGGCACCCCAAAAGCTAAAGTCTGAAAAATATTAAGAAATCAGGAACTTTTTAATAATCAAATAGTGCAGTACTATTTGATGACTCATTGTGAGGCAAAGCATTGAGTATATTTCTTGATCCACTGAAGTGGACACGATGGTGCTGATGCGTAAGTTCAGGCTGGTGCTGTAAACTCAACTGCTTTGCATTGGAAAAATGTGACCCAGGAGCACAGACAAGGATTGTCATTCTTCACCACTCATGTGACTGCTACAAGACACTTTTACACCTGAGCTGAGACATGCAACATCTCATTACAAGTATGTATTTCAGCTAACATTTCTTTGTGAAAAATATCCTACTGTCCCAGATACATTCCAGGAGTGAAAACGAGGGACCGATCTCCTTGGCCAGTGTGATCCTGAGTAGGAGCAGGAGCTGTAGCATCCAGGAGCTTGTCCTAAATGCCCATTCTAGAGCATTCTAAACCTACAAAATTAGAAACTGTAATTAGAACACAGAAACCTGTGTTTTGTTTAGATGAGAAGCTTCTCGTTGTATAGCCCAGGCTGACCCCCAAATCACCACAAGTTTTCTGCCTCAGCCACCCAGAATTTCATTTTAAAAGTTTTCGTCATCCTCTCACTGGGCACACACCCAAGAAGCGAGCCACAATCCTCTCACCTTTGTCTCTTTTAAAAACTCACCGGTGACTTTCAGAGTAAGCTAGTTCACCGCTAGACTGGTGCTGATGTCAAACAGCTGCCCTTCATTTGCCCATAGGCCCCTTTCTTCTCCTGTCCTCTTATCAGTATTTAAGGCAGGTAATACTGGACACCTTCATGCCCAAAGAAGCCATATCAACAGTCAGTCATTTGTACGTCTAAGGGTGAGCAATAAAATACAGCCCATGCATATGACTTCCCAGATGCTTATGAGTAAATTATGAATTTAAAATCCAACTTCTTATGTGGCTGGAGAAATGGTTCAGTCGTTAAGGATGCTAGCTTCTCTGCCGAAGACCCAAGTACACTTCCCAATACCCAGGCCAGGCAGCTCAGGACTGCTCAAAGGGATCCAGCTGGCCTCCAAGGACACCCACGCATAGGTGGCATTCACTAGCACAGGCACCGCCACACGTAAATAAAAATAAATCTTTCAACATCTTCAGCTGATTAATAAGAGGTTTGTTTCAAATTTGGTGCTTCAACTTTGGAATTTCACAGTGTGCTAAAACAACCAACTTGTCAATTGTTCTTTTTTTGCAAGACAAAACATTATTAATTTATTTATAAAAGTATTAAAAATGTTTAAATTTGAATTTTATTGCTAATTTTACAAAGGTTTTTTATATTTCAAATGTAACTTACTACCACTAAACTTAATTTAATATTTTTCTCAATAACCACTTGAAATTTATTTAAAATATATTAAATATTTTATATTGTTATATCCTGACAGAATTATGATATATTACAATGTACTAATATTTCTGTGAATATAACTAAAGTTCTATTGTTTTGTCAAAATAAAATAAAAAGAGCAATTCTATCATATCTTTGGGGTTTTTTTTTCTAATGGAAAGAAGTTTATTTTGGACTGTAAAAATAATAGTCACTATAAAAGCAATAGGCAACTTTGAAATAAAGAAGAATATCAAAGCTGCTACTGTTTAGTATTCATCTTCACTGAAAATAACCATCAAATTAAGATAATGAAAGATAACTATAGTATTCGAATCCTGACGCCTAAAAAAGTAATCTTGCCATAAATGAGAAACAGTAACTGAAGAATGTCTGAATTGAAAAAGGGAAACATTTTTGGATGTAAAACATATTAGGGCTTAATTCCCAATGGAAAACATAAGTAGCAATGACTAGGCGTCAAGCATCAGGGTGACTAAACTAAGTTGATGAGACTTTTTATATATTATTAGGTTACAGAAAAAGCCAACAGCATTAAGTCACAAACAGAAATGCCCACATCAGTGAGAGAAGAAAAGGAAGACCCAGCATGAATCTATAATACAGAACACAGGGAGGAATAGACTTCCATGTACACGGGGGGTGGGGGGAGAAGCACCTTTCATGCCACTTACCTTTTTATTTAAGGCTGTATCACACACTATTAGGTGCTCTGACATTCTGTGAAACACTGTCTTGTTTGTTAGACTCACGTGATGCCCAAAGATAAATAATAAACTAGAGTTATAGAAAAAGACCTGGGTTTGATAACTGAATTATGGATCTTTATTCAAAAGCCATTTCAAAACTCTGAAAAGAAGGGGCTAGGAACAAAAGAAAAAAGCAATCTGCAACATTTAAGAAGTGTAAGGACTAATGGAAGCAATAAGACCCTTGATGGGTTATCTCTCTGCCACTGGTGAAATGAACCCATTTAAACCTGATTAGATTATAGTAAAGGCAGGTTTATTGAGAAGCTGATCTCCAGCAGGTGGGTGAGTTCACTGGCTCCAAGGACTGGGGCCAAGGAAGTTGCCATGGGGAAAAGGAAGGGTAAGAGAGGGAAAGGAGAGAGAAGATAAGAAAAGGAGAGGGAGAGGAAGAGGGATGAGGAAAAGGGATGAGAGAGAAGGAGAGGAAGGGGGAGAGGGAGAGGGAGGGGACACATTTAAAAGTCTTGATAATGTATGGTTTGCCCAGCTTAATTCATATTTTCCCCCAAAGGCTCTGACTTGGAATGACAGAATAATGTTATTTAATCTGTCCATAAAGAAAGATTATTTGTCAGTATAAAGTAGCAGGACACGCCACCTTTGAAATAAAAATTATTTTGAGACAAAGGCACTTAAAAAGTGTCTTCTTGCCGGGCGATAGTGGCTCATGCCTTTAATCCCAGCCCTTGGGAGGCAGAGACAGGCGGATTTCTGAGTTCGAGGCCAGCCTCGTCTACAGAGTGAGTTCCAGGACAGCCATGGCTACACAGAGAAACCCTGTCTCGAAAAAACAACAACAAAAACAAAAACAAAAAAAGTGTCTTCTCACATTTTTACAATTTACTACAATCGTCAGCTTCTAATACACATTATAGATCCCAAGAACTTTTTTGGGTCTTCACTTTTCTATACTCCAACATATAAGCAGGGATTACTAATTAAAAGTTGTATGCTTTCCTCCTGTTTAACTGCTGTTTTATACCAACTTAACTGGGGGCTCACTAAGATCTTAAGAGGGTAAAGGGAAATTTTACTTATCTTATACCAATATTAGGAAGGACACACAAGAATGAAATTCACAAAGCTTGACACATTATTTTGATGTCATAGTGGTTATTCCTGGTTGTCAACTTGACTATATCTGAAATGAACTACAATCCAGAATTAGAAGGCTCACCTGTGGCCCTAATCTGGAGGCTGAGAGATACAAGTTTCTGACCTGAATCCTGGCATGGAGATCTTGAGGCAGTAGCTATGAATCCCAGAAGATTAAGATAGGAAGATCTATGAGTTCAAGGTCATCTGGGATTAAAGGTGTGGTAGCACACACCTTTAGTCTGGGCCACACCTTTTGCTGGAGACCTATATAAGGACATTGGAAGAAGGAAGGCCCTCTGTGCTTCACCTGCTTGCCTTGTGGGACTGAGCAACTGCTGGATCCTTGGACTTCCATTCACAGCTGCTGCCGACCATTGTTGGGAGTTGATTGTTGAGAGTTGGACTACAGACTGTAAGTCATCAATAAATTCCTTTACTACATAGAGACTACCGTAAGTTCTGTGACTCTAGAGAACCCTAACTAATACAGATGTTTTGAGACAGGGTTCATTGTGTAGTGCTGGCAATTCTGAAACTCACCCCACCCTCTTACCTCTGGTTCTTTAGTATTGTGGTTATAGGAATGAGCCAAAGATTGACTTTAGAATATTTTTAGATTCAAGACTCTATCACTGGAGTAAATACTCTTCCTTTGCGCAAGGGAGTGAGAAATTTATTCCAGAATCACAGCTCATATCTACATGCTTACATCTCCTATATAAAATGGCTTGATGGTCTCAGGTATCCTATGCACATCTCCACAAACACTTAAAACTGTCTCTTGATCACATATATTTAAACCAATATAAATATGTTATACTCTATTAGTAGGAAATAAGCACAAGGAAAAGTGTATGTGTGATATAGATGTTGATGCAGGCCTTCCACTCACTACATAGCTGAGGCTAGCCTGGAACTCCTGATCCTATAGCTTCTACTTCCCAAGTCCCCAATACTGGGATTTCTAGAGTGTGGCACCAGGCTCAACTATAATATGAATAGATTGTAAGAAAATACTTCTTTAGCCTTGGTTGGTTGACTCTAAGGATGGGAAACAGTGGATGAGGTTATGAAAATTGAGGCACACATCGTATTTCCTGATTTTGCTTCTGGTCTATCCTATGAGCAAGCCTGGTTCTTGCTTTCCAGCCTTGTCCTTTCAGAGGGAAGCCACAAGTTGGATATTTAGATTTGAAAGAGATTTCTGACCCATACTATCTTGAAACCCAAATCAGCTTCCCCTTTTCTCGGATTCTTAATTTGTAAGTTTTAGGGAAATCAAAATTAGAGAGCTGAAGAATTGCTTCCAAGATTTAATTATATATGCAAACTCGCAAGCCACCATAAGAATTTTTGTTCAGGCGTTTCTTTAAAAAAGGTTATTAGTTTACCTGCAAACGTGAAGTTCTTAAAGATCTCAAAGTCTAGAAATCCCCTCAACAGGAATCACCTGAAATGGGAGTACTTTGCCCACAACAAAAATGACTCCTCGTCGACGTCTCGCGAGCCTGCATGCCACATCCGCCCTTCCTTAGTCACATGACCACGAACCTACTTCCGCTACGGCTCCTGGAAGGGGTCAGTCCTGGCCGATCTCGCGTCTGTCCCGGCCCGTCGCGGCCGCTCCGCCGCTTCTTTGCCCGGGCGCCTCGGTGCGCTCGGTCAACGGCCTCTGCGAGCGCTCGCCCGAGCGCCCCGGAGCCGGCGGGCGGCGGCCCTCTCTCCGGGGACTCTCCAGCAGGCCCAGGGTGAGTGCTCTGGTCTCCCCAAGCAGGGCTCCAGGTCTAGCGCCGCGGCAGTGACACCCCTCTCCGGGCTGGGCGGAGCGGCCCTGGCCTTGGCCCGTCCTCGGGGCCCTGCCCTGCAAGTATTTGGGGCGGGCTTCTTCACCTTTTCAACCTCGGCATCTTCTGTGGAACAAAACTCGAATTTTACTGACAAAACGAAAACACCTATTCGTTTGGGGTTAGGAAACGGAAGGAAGCCTGTGAGCTTGGATCTGGGCTTTTTCGGGCATCTCTTCCACGGGCCCAAGCATCTCACTCGCAGCGTGACCTTGAGCCTGTCGCGTTTTAAAGTAACTCTTTGTTTTGTGTAAAGTCCGCATAACTAGAGAAAGGCCTTGGAGAGGCCCGGGGCTGGCCATTAGCATCCTTGCTCGCTGGTGGCGTTGCGGACTATCCCCCGCACCTCACCCCAAGCTGGGGTCCAGGTCTCCTAGAGCCCCTGACCTCCATTTGCTAAAAACTTGTTGTCATTGCAAAAACAAACAAGCAAACAAAAAAAGGAACCAGCGTCCCAGTTCCACTAGCTCAGGAGCGGGCGCGTTCTGTGGGAAGAGCACCGCTGTCTCTGAATTGGTGGTGCCCTCTAATTCCAGAAGAATCAAGCTTGTGCTCAGTAATGCTAAGCAGGCCTCCCGCAGGGAGCCAGTGAATGGGAATGCCCCTTTTCCCTGGTGAGAAACCTTCGTTTCTCCCTCAGTCGCGTTGGCTACTAATGAGATTCCCCAAAGAAAAACCTTTAGGGAAAATGGGACCATTGAGCCCTATTTAGTATTCTGAACATGTAACTAGATTGTTTGAAGAGGGGTGTATGTGTGTTTGTGGAGGAGGGATTGTCTTAATGTTTGGTTTCGAGGACTTGTGAATTGAGATAGCTTTTCAGTCGTTTTTCTGAGTATACGATTTTTTACTGAACTCCTGGGAGGAACTGTGTTGGCTCCCTTCCTGTCTGATAGGGCTGCCTCATTTTAAGGTTTACCAAGTTCCTTCTGTTACTTTCTCCTTACTGTTGTGACATTTTTGTTGTTAATAGATACAGGATTGGGATATTAAGTTTTTGAGTTGTTTATAAAATTCTAGAAATGAACCCCCTGCCAGATGTCTACCCAACAAAGGTCCTGTAAAATCTCTCCATTCTTAATTTCTACAGAAACTTTTTGTTTTATGCGATGCCATTTGCCAGTTCTTTCTGGTGTTTCCTATACTTCTTGAAGCCCTTTGCTGAAAGTCTGTGCCTCAAGGTTTTGCCTGTTTTTCTCTGGCAGATTCAGAGTTTCGCCACTTCTTATATTAGACCTTTGATCCACTTTGACTTCATTTTTTAAATAGTTTTGGGTTTGTTATATATGCTTATATGTGTACAGCAAGTTTATGGTTCTAAGGGAGTGATTAAATATTTCCTTGAAAATATATTTGCATTTTTAAAAATTACAGCCAACTTAAAGAAAGTGAGTGTGAAAACATTGCTCATGTTTGGGTGTGGCCTAGAAAGTGGATCTGTGGTATCAGATAGGAGTCTGAGGGAGATTTATCTCGTTATACAGGAAGCACGTAATGACATAACCATGGGATTAAAACATTAGCCCCAAACTAAGCTTATTTGTTACCAAAGTACCATAATTTTAATGAGAAAGAAAAATAATTAGGTCCTCATCTGTTTTATTGAAACATAAAATCTAAAAGCTGAGGCAGTAGTATTGGATTAATATAGTCCTCATGTTGTAACCAACTATAAAATTATTATTGTTGCTAGTTCACAACTGTAATTTTGCTGTTGTCATGAATCGTAATGTAAATATCAGAAAAGTGACCACTGTGATAGTCACTCAACAACCATAGGGGCCGGGACCCTCAGGTTGAGAACCACTGCCTTACATGGTGACTGGTCTGTTCTATGACATTAAATTTTGGTACTTTTGAAGCTCTTTGTTTATTCTTTTGTTTCTTAGTGTAAAGTTGTATATCTTTGTGGCTTTTATTTGAAGATTTTCTAGCTAAGTTCCTAATAACCGTATCATCTAGTTTCTCCTTCCTCAGGATAAAGTGGCTCTCAATCTAGCACATGCGCATTGGAGAAATTTAAGGAGTTAATATGAAGCACAGAAGCAGATAGTGCCAAATAGCAAGCTTATTGTTTCACATTTGTAAGTAAAATTTTCTCTTTGCTTCTGTTTTCTTAGTTTTTAAGCCATCTGTAAGTGTCAATTCCTTAAAAAGCAGACATTTGGGCAAAAAGGAATGAAATAATCTAGTTGACAGTCACAAGCCAGTGAGGCTTAGAGCACTAAACCGTCTCCAGGGAGTGTACTTGTAAGGTACCAAGTATGTTTCTGGATTTTTTTTTTTTTAATTGATGATGAAGACATCTATTTTGCTTTAACCTTAGTTTCCAGAATCACTCTGTAATTAAGACATTTGTACTGTCTTTGGTGCTGTATTGCTCCTGACTTACAATATGCTTCTCTGGGAATGTAGTAGCCTCCTTTCCAGGAAACCATCACTTACACATCAAATCTTTAGGAGACCTCCACTATATGTACTTTTACCCTTGTGTTTTCTTGGTGATTTTTATAACCTGTTGGAGTGTGGTGAGAGAGGTTTGCTGATAGTCATCCTTCTCCCCATCTGGCAACACACTTGTTTGTGTAATGATGAATTGCAGAATCATGAAATGGGGACTGGGCTTCAAGGCACCTCTCTGACTTATGATGTACCGTAGAGTGATAGTTGAAACATTTGAAATGTGGTTTCTCAAACGGAGCCATTTTAAGTAAATTACTACCTTTATTCATAGTTCTCTTATAAAATGAATTGTTGAAATACTGATTTTTATTCTTTCTTTTTTACAGCTGGAAAAGCAGTGTCCGTGTTGTTATGTACACCTCCAAAAACAGTTGAGCTCTGTAGGGAAGTGTTGTGTAAAGTAAACAACGGCAGGGTAGCAGTGTCCATAGCTATTGTAGACCTGTATCTGCTCTGTTAAAATGAGTATGAAAATGGGCAGTGAGACATCACTAGGAAGGTCAGTGACATTTTTTTTCAGTTGAGCTGGTATTATAGGTTTGACAGACAGTAGCTTAAAAGCGGCTTGCCATAAGCTAACCACACTTTTTTATGCTTTTCTTAGCATTTTTTTATTTGGGGGCAATCATTCTTTCAACTACATCTCTCTGGAGTCATGGATCCCTCTCCAATTTAGAAGCTTACTCAATGCATTATTTTTTTCTCTCAAAGATATTTGATGCTTCTCAAAACTGTGTATATAAATACAAAATTAAATATGGGTTAAGAATGTGAACATTTAACCACTTAAAATGAATTTGTACATTAAGGGCTTATTGATATAATCCATGTATTTGGTATTCATTGGATCTCTGTCATCAGATTCATGTGCAGTAAGAAGTTTTGATTTGCATTTTGTGATTTTTGAGGGGGCTATACTTTTTTTGGTAAATTAAGCATTAGCCTTATTTACCTTTGAAGTTTGATTTTAATAGTTGAAAGACTTTATTTCATGCACGATGGCAATTTCTGATTGCATTGCTATTAAGTCCAAGCAGGATTCTTTCACATAATTAGGATTTTTTTTTCTTTGCAGTTTTAGAGATTGAACCAGGGTTTCATGCATGTTAGGCAAACACTCTACCTCTGAACTATGCTCTTAGCCTCCTGAGTGGGAATTTTTAATTTTATTTCAGGCATTTTTGAATTATAAGGAGCCTGCACATTTGCTTGCACACAGAGAATGTTTATATGTGTGCGTTTGTATTGCAGTTGTATAATCTTTAGAAACTTGCTCCTTATCAATATATCCTCAGAGTTCATTTTCAGATGATAAGTCAGAAGCTTTCTATTGAAAACCGTGTTTTGTTTGATCTTTTATTTTCCTTCTACGCATAAGTGATAAGAGGGTTCCTTTTGCTCTTTCTGCTGTCAGGTATTCTGACATCAGCACTCAGTTATCCTGACCATACCATTTTCCTTCTATAGGGTGAGTGGGGCAGCATTTCCTTCTCCCACTGGTGCTGAGATGGCAGAAATTAGTCGAATTCAGTACGAAATGGAATACACCGAAGGCATTAGTCAGCGAATGAGGGTCCCGGAAAAATTAAAAGTAGCACCACCAAATGCTGACATGGAACAAGGGTTCCAAGATGGAGTTCCAAATGCCAGTGTGATAATGCAAGTCCCAGAGAGAATCGTGGTTACAGGTATCTCACACTTGATTCAAAGTCTCACAATAAATCTTTGTGTTATTTATTTTTATAAACATTTTAGGTTTTTCAAAATATTATTGAGAAAGGTATTTTCACAAGTTTTAACAAGTATATGTAACCCCCACATATACACATATACAAAGTCCAATACAGAATGTTGTTGCCACCTCAGAAGGCTGCTGTAGCAGCTGGGGGTCTCCTTTCTGTACCTAGACAATAGATCTATCTCTCAGAATCTCCTATAAATGGAGCCCTACACTTGACTTCACTATGCCTGGCTTCTTTTGCTAAGAGTAATTTTTTTCCTTCTGTGTTTTTCTCTTCACCTGCTGGGCTTTGAAGCTAGGGTCATGTGCATTCTAGGAAAATGCTGTCCAACTAAGCTCTATTTGCAGCCCTCTCTGTATTTTTCAGGGATTGAATTTCCCACACTGCCCTTGAATTTGCCCTTTAGAGCCTGCAGACCAGTCCGTACCGCCACCCTTCTGCTTCAGCCACCTGAACTGCTCAGGTTACAGTCTGCCCCACAAAACTCAGGTTAATTTTCACCTTGTTTTTATGCTGGGCAGATTTAGTGCACTCGGGAGACACTCAGGAGCTCCTACCTTAGCCTCTGAGTGCTGCAGTTGCAAGCTGTACTTGCTTGCTTGGCTAGTGTGATGATTTTTGAGATTATTTCATATTATTGCAAGTATTATCTGTTCATTCCAGCTAACTGCTAAATAGTAATATCCTGAGTGGGTTCATTATTCTTGGTTTATCCATTAACATAATGGCCATTTGTGATGTTTACATTCTGAGACTCATAGGATGGAATGCATATGAATAATCATGTTCAGACGTAGGAAGACATACACCTTCATGTCTCTAGAAGTGAAATGGCTGTCTGATGAGTTACATTTAATTTTTTCAGATGTTGACATATTACAAATGGTGTGCCATGTTTCTTTTCTGTCAGTGACATTTGAGAGTTTTAGTTGTTTTATATCTATTTCCCTGATAATTAATAATTTTGTCCGGGCAGTGGTGGCGCATACCTTTAATCCCAGCACTTGGGAGGCAGAGGCAGGCGGATTTCTGAGTTCGAGGCCAGCCTCGTCTACAGAATGAGTTCCAGGACATCCAGGGCTACACAGAGAAACCCTGTCTCGAAAAACCAAAAATAATAATAATAATTTTGAACATGTGTTTATGTGTTTTTCTGTTTAGTTATTTTTCTGTTACTATGATAAAATACCATGACCAGGCAACTTACAAAAGGAACGGTGTTTGAGAGGAATAAGAAGTCCATCGCTGTCATTGTGGGCAGGCATGATGGCTAAAGCAGCAAGCTGGGAGTGTATGAGGTTTTTTTTGTTTTGTTTTGTTTTTTGCTTTTCAAGACAGGGTTTCTCTGTGTAGCCCTAGCTGTCTTGAAACTCACTCTGTAGACCAGGCTGGCCTCGAACTCAGAAATCCGCCTGCCTCTGCCTCCCAAGTGTTGGGATTAAAGGCGTGTGCCACCGGCAAGAGAGTACGACTTTCAACTGCAAGCCCAAAACAGGCAGAAAGATACAGGGACAGAGAGAGACAGAGAGAGACAGAGAGAGACAGAGAGAGACAGAGAGAGACAGAGAGAGAGAGAGAGAGAGAGAGAGAGAGAGAGAGAGAGAGAGAGAGAGAGAGAGAGAGAGAGAACAAACGCTGGGAATGGAATAAGACTTTTTATCTCAAAGCTCCCCACCCCATACTTTCTCTCTAACACCCCTGCATACAAAACTTCCCAAATAGTGTCATCAACTGGGGAACAAGTGTTCAAGTGACCAAGACTACAAGAGACACTTGTCATTCAAACCATCACATTTGGAAGCATCTGTTCAAATGTTTTGCCGATTTGAAATGTTCAGTGTTGTGAGAATTTTTAATAGACTTCCAGACTTGAGTTGCTTGTTTTGGACAGACACACACACTAATTTTTGTACTGTGGTATTAAATATTTGTGAAATATCAAATGTCAAAAAGAAACTATTGCTGTCAGAAGGTTGTACTACGAATCTGACAGGATTAGGAAACATTGTGAAATCCCACACACATACACACCCTCTTTTCTTTTCCTAGGAAATAATGAAGATGTTTCATTTTCAAGACCAGCAGACCTTGACCTTATCCAGTCCACTCCCTTTAAACCTCTGGCCCTGAAGACACCACCACGCGTGCTCACACTGAGTGAGAGACCGCTCGATTTCCTGGATTTAGAGAGGCCACCTCCAACTCCTCAAAGTGAAGAGGCAAGTAGACTTATCTGCTTACGGCTGAAAGTTGAAGAGTTCAGGGACCTTAGACGATGGGAGCTTTTCATATGCCAATTATTAGTTGATTTCACAATTCCCCAAATAAGGTCTTATGGGTGAGTGGGTGGGTGGGTGGGTTGATTGGTTGGTTTTCCTAATTTAACAGTCATGTGGTAGGAAACTGAAAATCTTGGAGCAAGTATTGCTACCATTCATATAGACTTAAAGGGAGAACAGCTGTAACTGTCACACCTGCCGTGATGTAGAAAGAGCCTCAAAGTTTTTGTTGTGTTTTTGATCTCTATAGTGCTGAAGGTTGAACTAGCACTTGAACATGCTTGGCAAATGGTGTACCACTATGTTCCTGGGAAAGGAATTTTTGTACTAGGAAATGATGAATCTGTCCTTCTATTATAAAGTCATCTGACAAACAAAGCTAAGAAAACTGTTTTCTCCTGACACCACCCATTCCTGATGCATGATGGCAGATTCTCACTGCATTGGTAACATTGATGTCCATTGATGTGAATTGGGTGGTAATATGCATGTTAAAGGTATTCACAGTGGAATTAAAGTCTGGCCAGTGCCATTGATTTGAGACCAGTATTGAAGTTTCTGTTATTGAATACAATATACAGACATACATTTCTATCAAAACTGTCACTCCTCTGTCTGCCTTGATTTTTCCATGTAGTCCTTTCCAAAGAGTAGGCATGGAAACAAGGTTGGTGTGATTCCTAGTACTGAGTCATGCCGGTTTTTTAAGTTTAGTTTCTGCTTAGGTAATTGTAGTGATGTGTTTACAAGTGCCAATATGAAAATCCTGAATATTTGTTTATAGAAAAGCACTACATTTGAGTGTTAATTATGGTAAAAAATTGTCAAGTAACTTGTAAATTTGTTTTACTTGCAACCATTTTTTGAGATTCTATATGAGAAACACCACAAGAAAAAATAAATAATAATACCCAGCCCTCTGGAAGTTTTCCATCTGCATAGTCTCAGAAGGACAGTGGAAAGAGGTGACAAAATGACATTGTTACACACAGAAAGAAATCAGTGGACTCTTTCAGTATGTGCTTGCTAACTTTATATCAGCTAGACACAGGTTAGAGTCGTCTGAAAGGAGGGAACCCCAGTTGAGAAAATGCCTTTATAACCTTCTTAAGATTGAGCCACAGGCAAGCCTGTAGGGCATTTTCTTAATGATTGATGAGTCCCAGCCCATTATGGGTAAGAACCACCCCTGGACTGGTGGTCCTGGGTTCTATAAAAAGCAGGTTGAGAAAGCCATGAAGAACACACCAGTAAGCAGCACTCCTCCATGGCCTCTGCATCAGCTCCTGCCTCCAGGTTCCTGCCTGCCTGAGTTCCTGTCCTGACTTCCTTTAGTGATGAACTGTGATGTGGAAGCATGAGCTGAACAAACTCCTTCCTACCCAACTTGCTTTTGTTGTGTGTTTCTTTATAGCAATAGTAGCCCTAACCAAGACATTATGTCTAATGTTTACTAGTATTTGAAAGGCACCTCTAGACAAAAACACTGCTTGGTAATTCTTTGTACTAGAATTAATAAAGAGCTGTAAAATAAGCCACATGAACAGGGCCTGAAACTTCATGTCTGAGGCATGGCCATTCTTGGGATTCTTAGAGTAGATCTGGCTGTGTGAATAGGGAGGCAGAGGCTTTTCATACGGATACTACATCCAAAAGGACTTCCTAGGCAGCTCAGGCCAATGTAAGCTCTTTCAGAGAATGTGAAAAGAAGGCTGCAAAGAAGAGTTAGAGAGTATGTCTGTACAATTTTATACTGAAAAACATGTGTTCAGGCTAGAGATTTGGAACCCATCATATCTGTCTGTCAAGCAGCGTATGCTTTGAGAAGATTAACTATAACTGTTAAAGCTTGTGAAAACTTCACTGAAGTACAAGAGAGACCAGACCCTATAGGACAGGTTGCAATATAGCTTTTGCCCAAATTAGCTATTCCTACCGCAAAAAAAGAGTACTATAATGTCAACCATTTGTAAAGTAAACCAGAAGAACACTGAATCCCAGATGTAGCCAGAAGTGCCAGGTGATCTAGAAGGAGCAATGTCAGTTAGCCTATGTAAGCCATGTCCCAATTTTGGAAGACAAGAAAAGAATTAATGTTTTCAGAAAGGGAACTTTTGTTCAACTAGCTTAAATCTAAGCTGTCAAGTGGCATCCACAGGTACCAAGTCCTGCGTCAGTCTTGTTCAGATGTACAGCCAGAGAGAGCAAGGATTAGGAGAAACTGTGTCCAGCTAAAGCAGACATAGATCACACATAGAAAGTAGTGGTTCTGGAGACTGAAGATAGCACAGAAAGCTATGGATGTTTGTCAGAAAGGTAACCTAGCAAGCAATAATTCAAAGCAGCAGGCGATTATCAGTATCCTGTGGTGGCCTAATATAATTGATAAAACTGTTTTGAGAATGAGAAGCAAAAGACCATAACTTACCTGAAATATAACAAGCCATTCTAGTGTATCCCTGAACTTACTGATGACGAAGATTGCCTCAGGCTGGTCGATCTGGGCCTCCCTCAACCTGCGGGAGAAACGGGGTCCTAGTCAGGTCGACAAGGCGTAGGCGAAGAAATGATGGCAGAGACGACACGTGAAGTACAGGATCTGAATGTATTTATTTAAAATGGCATCAGACTTTTACAGTCATTGCAAAAGAGAGATGGTAAATCTGGCAGCTCAGCAGTT
>NW_022196896.1:108284059-108297833 GCF_008632895.1 Mastomys coucha
TATTAAACTAGGATAGGTTGGTAACATTGTGTTGGCCAGGAAACAATGTCCAATCTTAGCCATTTACGGATCATTTCTTGGGGTACCTTTATGCCTAATTATGAGGGTGTGTTGACGATTGGAAAGACTGATCTGGCACACGTCTGAGTTAGGAGATACCAGCGACTGTCTGAATATCCAGGAGGCACAGAACTCCTTTTGGATCCTTATTGCCTCTTATCCTTAATCAGGATTTTATCCCCGATATTTTGGATGTGACTGGAGTAGACGAGTGTGTGGCAGAAGACTCCCGGTACTCGGTACATGCTCCAGTATGTCCTGCAGTAGCTTAAACAAAAATCGGAAAACTCATGGATATTGAGTTTCTCTCCATGGAAAGAGGAGCTGGAAGTACAGAAGTAGAAAAGAGCAAATTTTAAAAAGAACAGTCTTTGTGGTTTTATAATGTACACATATAAACATGGATGGCATTGGTGTACACTCACATTCGTTGTTTAGTTATCATATCATACCCTGCTCCAAGAATTTCTCTTGCCATAATGAAACACCATGATCAAAACCAACTTGGGGAGTAAAAGGCTTTTTCATTCACAATCCCATATAAGAGTCCATCATTGAAGAGATCAGATCAGGATTTGACAGGAGCTAATATGAAGGCCATGGAGGTGTGCTGATAACTGGCTTGCTGTCCAAGGCTCACTTAGCTGCTTTCTTGTAGTATCCACACAGCAGCCCATAGTTGGCACTGCCCACAGTGACCATCAGTCAAGAAAATGCACCATAGGGCAGTCTGGTAGGGGATTGAGGTTTCCTCTTCTTCTGAAAAAGCTCTAGCATGTATCAAGTTGGCATCAGATGGCAACTTACCCTTTTTGTCATAGGCAACGGTGACACATTGTTCCTGTTTCTATCTGGTAACCTTAACCATTGTCATGGCTGTTCTCTCTATTGTTAGTTACTCTAAGTTTTGAGAATTGATCATGTTTGGATTGGGGAAGGTGTCTAGTCCAATTGTTCTGTCTGTGCTACCTCCTCCATTTCCCTTTTGCTGTAGTCAAAGTCCCTGGGGGGATCAAGAATTATGCCTGGAGTGGGTAATACACACCTATAACTCTAGCATTTCACAGTCTGAAGCAGGAAGGTCACAAATTCCAGGCCAACTTGGGCTATATTATCATAAAACAAACAAAAACCCTTAAAAGGGAGTGTGGGATAAATGTCTTTTTTTATGTACAGAATTTTGTCATTACTGTTAACTGTATTGACTGTTTTTCTTCACAATCTTTTTAATTAATTAATTTATTATTTTTACACTCCATATTTTATCCCCCCTGTCTACCCCTCAACTGCTCCACATCCCATACTTCCTGATGGAGGTGGGCTCTATAAATTCCCTCTCCCTACTGTAGGGCATTTCATCTAAGATCCCTCCCTTTGAGTCCTGAGAGTCTCTCACCTCCCAGGTCTCTGGTGCATTCTGGATGGTCCCCCAACCTCCTATCTCCCTAGGTTGCCTGTTTCTTTTCTTTCTGCTGGCCCTCAGGGCTTCAGTCCTTTTCCCTCACCGAATACCAGATCAGGTTCCCCTCTGCCCTACCCCACTCCCCCCCCCTCCCATTTGTATCCACTTTCCCTCCCTGGTCCCTCCCTCCCTCCCCACTTGAGATAGCTTTCTTCTTTCTCCCAAGTGGGACTGAGGGGTCCTCAATTGGGTTGTCTGTTTTTCTTAACGTATGACTGCTACATCACTTGTACAAACTTTTAAAATAGTAAACTACTGTTTAAAAAAAAATGGAGATTTTAAAGTAGTGATGAACTTATAAGTCTACAGAACAGCAAACAAGGTATAAAAGGGCTTTTTGTTGTTTGAGAATAATCATGTATAACTGAGTTTAAATACATTATAGGGGACTTTTAATACATGTGTGCATCTTCTGTCTAGTCTTGTCTGCTGTACAGCTAGACACAATAACTTGTGGCCCGGCTTCCTGGAAGTAGCCTTTAGCTAAGGAATTTTTCCTTTCCATGCTGCCATGTGGAAAAGCTATTCTACTTTAAAGAAAGAAGCCATGGCTGCTACAGCAGGCAGGAAGGTAGGCAGGCAGGTACCAGTCATATCCTTATCTACCAACACAGTAGTACTCACTATATATATGAATAAAATAGACTTGATCATGGGATGTTAACATTTTTCATATCCTTGGGTTAACTTTAAAAGGTTCTTGGAGGAGGCCCCAGGCTAATGTCTATGTTACCAGACAGGCTTCCCTTCAGTGTTGCTTTAACACCCAGTTCTTCCTTGTTGTTTCCTTGTGCCCTGACTGTGTATACTATGTAGTCTGACCTTGAATGGCTATGTCTGTAACTAAATACAGATGTTTTTCTTGTCATTATTCCTTAAACAGTAAGGTGTCATACCTATTTACACACCATTTACATCCTTATATACTAATAATATATATCATAAGTATAGAGATGTAGAGAAAGATATGCAAAATATTATGCCATTCTGTATAAGGTACTTGATGAGCATCCCATAATTAGCTGTATCCTGGAAAAGTCTTCTATAGATTTCTATAGTTTGTTTCTATAGTTTTCTATAGAAAAGTTACTATAGAGAGGAAAAGACAGTTTTACTAATCAAGATTGATATTTACTTGAAAAGAAACTAGAACAGGTTTTATTTAGAAACAGACACTCCTAAGTTTATGAGCATTATAATGAGTATGGGACCTGTGGCTGGGGGGCTGACTCCTTAGTAAAGAGCCTACTGTGCATGCATGAGCACCTGAGTTTGAACCACGGGGCTCAGGACTGATCTACACACACACACGCACGCAATGGAGGGAGAACACAGGATCCAGGACTGATCTACACACACACACACACACACACACACACACACACACACACACACACAGGAGGAGGGAGAAAAATTAACAAGTCTTACCTATCCATAATGAACAGGCTTTGCTTCTGGGTTTGCTTTTCTTAGCTCCTTATAGTTTTGTGATTAGCCTTGGATGGGGTCCTTTGTGTTTTTTATGCAAAATAGCCTCTAAGCTATTTAATCCCGTTCCTTCGGTTTGCTTGTACCTTAACAGATCCGAGCAGTTGGCAGGCTAAAAAGAGAGCGTTCTATGAGTGAAAATGCTGTTCGCCAGAATGGACAGTTGGTCAGAAACGATTCCATGTGAGTAGAAACTGGCATTGTATCATTCTAGATTTTCTTCTGTATCTTGTCTGTACATATCTCTTCTAAATAATTCTCAAAGTTTTTAAAATGTGTTTTACAGTGCTGGAAATCACTTTGTACTTGTACTTTCTGTAGTCATAAAATCTGGCGATTTTGTTCATTGTGAGAGTTTTTCAGTCCTGTGTTTCTCTTCTGTATGTCTAGCACTTTTATGTAAAGTGAATATTCTTTCTCATTCACTTTTGGTCAGTTTTCATGAATTCATTGAAAACTCTTTGTGATATCAAACATGTTAGCTTCTCTGGGAATTCAAAAACATCAGGAGATGACAGTCTCCTTTGAGAATTTATGAAGTAACAAGAGCACAGTGCAGCTATCATTCTTACAGGGTCCATATTAAATTGTAGTTTAGGCCTGGCTATAGAGTACATCGGTGCAGAATGGGCTCTCATGGCAGCAGGTGTGACTACTCAAGAGTGGAGAGAAGACTCTTTTTGTCTTCGCTTTGAAAGAAGCCTAATGAGCACATTCACTGGCATCTGTAACCAATCAGTGAGGTTATATCTCTAATGTACATTTTTGCTTGCTTTGTTGAAACTCCATTCTCTTATGTTGGGTACAAGGGAAAGCTGTGAGGGCTTTGATTGTGTGGAGAGTCTCTCACAGTAGCTGCAGTTATTCTGAACAATCACATAGGAAGAAATTGGGTTAAAATAAATATATGTCTCCTACATGAAAGACTGTCTGAAAGTTTCAACCATTATCAACCTGATTGTTTTTTAATGATTGAATGTATGTTTTCCTAAGGTTTCTAGATGCTAGATGTCAACAAACCTATGAAACTTGATTTTCTAAAACTGTTCCCAGACATATGAACAGTAAAAAAGACTCCACTGTGTAGTCTTATGGCTAACGTGGGTAAAACACAGCTCTAATTCAATATTTTCTACTTGTACTGTGTAGTTTGTGAGGCAGCAGAATCTTCTAGTAGGCTTTCCTGCTATCTCAGTTCTGACTTTCTGTTTAGGCCCATAATTGACCTGTTGTATTATTAAAATGAAAGCATGGTTACTTCAGTATTGTATCACCTTTTCACAAAGTAGGTGGTATTGATGGCTGAAGCGGGATGGAGGAGGCAACGGAAAAGGCTGTGTGAGTTCTTAACCCCAGAGACTGATGAGCACAGGGTTTTCTCGTTGTCTTTATGTTGCCTTCCTGGTGGTTTCTAGATATCTAATAAGAAAGATCTTGATATTAATAAAGGTTTGCCCATTCTCCTACCATTGTTAATTTTATAATTTATAATTGAATTTCCATTGAAAGCTTTCTGATTTTTAGACTGATTATGGACCATAATGCATGAACTGTTGTCTGCCTCCACTCTAGTTTGTCACAGCTCCAGAAGAGAAGTACAAATGAGCAGGGACTTGGGCCTTTTTTTTCTTAATTACTTTAAAGAGGCAATGAGGTTGATTGTTGTCACCTGTTGGCACAAAAATGAATTGTGACAGTAAAATCATGTAGCATTTTATTTGTTATAAAAAAAAGCTGAATATGTAAAAGAAGCATAATTATTATTTAAGGTGGCACAGATCAGATTCTGCCCCAAGAAATAAAATTTCAAGGTTCCAGTCATCGATCTCTGCACCGGAGTACACGTAAGATTTTATCTGCTCTACTTTTCCCAAGTAGGGTTGCTTTAATTCTGCAGGCTCATGTTATTACTAACCCATGTTACCGTGTAACTGACATATAATACCCTAACAGCCTGTTCTAGTACTTCTTCAGGATTTCTCAAACTGTCAGTATGTACTTTATTAAATGGGGCTGGTGGAGCAACCAAGGAAGTTTTATATGGTTTGAGATCTAGATGGAAGGAAAATGAAATGGTTCTGCACACAGAGACCAAATCCTTTCTCGTTTTCTGTATTTGCTTTGGTTGGCCTCTGAGTTCTTGCAGGTTACACTTAGCAAGGGTCAGCAATCCAGATCTTATTTTTACATTCAGCATTTTTTCTTGTTTAATTTTAATCCAGAGAAAAGTGGAGTCTTAAGTGTGGTTTGTCATTGAAGTTGGTTTTGTTTTGTTTTGTTTCCCTGTAGAAAATTATGTTTGGAGCCATCTTCTGAGATCACTAAATCCTTGTTTTCTATAAATATGACAAACAGGGTATGAAAATGACTGCCCACTCCTGACAGTGGAACATTTTGGAAGTGTAAAATTTGAAGCAGCATATGCAAGGCTCTGGGTTCAGCACTCAGCCTGCAGTGCACGCACATACACACACATGCACACACACACACATGCACATGCACACACACACACACACACACACACACACACGCACACGCACGCACACACACGCACGCACACACACGCACGTGCACACGCACAGCGCGAGTGAACAGTGAATGCTGTTCCCAAACAGCTCAAAACCACACTAGTGGCTGTTACTGTGCTACTTGGACTCAATAAATTGCCTCAGTTCTAGACAGCAAATTACAGTTCTCTCTAATATTTAGGGTCCCAGAGTGGCCAGGTGTGGTGAACACACATTTAATCCAGCAGATAAACGTAGATCTCTGATGGCTAACCTTGATATACATAGCTAGTTTCAGGTTAGCCAGGATTGTATGCTGAGACATTGTCCCAGGGGCAAATATACATAAACATATAAATGTCCCAGAGAAAGAGTTTGGTTTTCGCAAAAAAAAATTTTTTGGCTTTTTGTTTTCTTTGTTTGCTGCTTTTTCAGAGGCTAGTTCTCAGCAAAGGCATTAAGCTCACAGTTTGAGAACTTTCATTCTTATGAAAGTCGGGAAAGAGCTCTCCAAGATCCTTTGAACTTTGCTCTTAATAGCTTGTGCCGGTCACTGACTTCCATTGAGTTGTGATTTGACTAGCCATTGCTTCTGTAACCTTATGTGGAGGCGTCTGTGAGCTGAGGCACAACTGTTGCTAATGAAATGCATGGTAAGCATGAGTTTTTCTGCAGAAGTTGGTAAACTTAATCAAAACACTAAACATTTTGCTGTTTTATAACAGTTTTTATCAGTGCCTTTTTATTAAATTGTATATAAGACCATCTCTAATTAAACACCTACTCTCAGAGCCTTGCATTATGTTTTTATATTTTACAGTAGTTGACTTGCCCAAATTAAATAACAGAAACAAGTAGGTAACTAAGCCTTGGTTTGGTAGTGAGCAGACAAAGGTGAGAGGCCAGACACTCTCTCCTTCCACTGTTGACTCCCAACCGAGGACTTGACTTCTGTTAGAGTGCTTACATTGTTTTTCTTTGTTGTTTTTTTTTTTTTCAGTGAAATTTATTGGTTAAAATGTATACAGGAGTACTAAAGTTGCTAAATTATTTTCCCAATTTAAATAAAAATTACTAAATTATTGTCTCTAATTAAGATAATTTTGTCACCTTGCAATATAATTAATCAGCTTACAGGTAACCCTGTTCTGTTTTTGCTGTATTTAGAGTACTGCTATGTAGATGAAAGAAAAGTTAAATTTCTTACCAATCTTTGAAACTTTAATTTTTTATTTGATCAAATATCTTTAATAGTATTGATACTGATAATGACTTGATGTCATGATCTGGGGGCTGCAGCTCGGTAGAAGATGGACTTGCTTGGCATGTTTAGTCCCCTGGGTTTTACCCCTGGTGCTGGGGGAAATTTTTTAAAGGTATTTTTGTTTTGCAGGATTTAATATCATTTTTTAGTATTCTATATAAATATTTCTATTATGTTAAGGGTTAAGGATGATAGAAGATTTTTCTTTTTTTTAAATATTTATTTTATTTATTTTATGTGTACGAGTACGCTGTAGCTGTACAGATGGCCGTGAGCCATCATGTGTGTGGTTGCTGGGAATTGAACTCCGGTCCCTCTCACTCCAGCGTAATTCACTGTAGCTGTCTTCAGACGCACCAGAAGAGGGCATCCGATCTCATTATGGGTGGTTGTGAGCCACCATGTGGTTGCTGGGATCCAAACTCAGAATCTTTGGAAGAACAGTCAGTGCTCTTACCCGCTAAGCCATCTCGCCAACCCAAGATTTTTCTTGTTTATGACTAATCAACATTTCATATGATCATAGAATCTTAGAATTTGAAGAGATACATAGATTTTTTTTAATTTTAAATTTATTTTTATTTATTGATTCTCCTGGTATGCATTAAAATTCATCATTAGGAATATAACGAATACCATAGATTATTTTAGAATCCAACCTTCTGTTCATTCTATCTTGAGTATTCTTTGTCATTTATCTGAAGCTAGTTTATGTTTATTTTATGAGGTGACCACTTCATTTCCTGTGTGTGTTTGGAGATTCTTTCTCCTTTCATTTCTTGCTTTTTCTTTTCCTCCCTCCTTCCATTCCTTCCACCTGCTCACTTCAGGCATGCTGAGTAAGTCCTCTACCAGTTCCCCAGCCTACTTTTGAATTTAAACAGTAAATAACTTTTTTCTATTTTAGTGGACCAAAAACCCATTAAACTTTAGTATAAATTCGGAATCCATCCATTGATATTGTTGCTTTAAGATTCAAAATACTAAAAATGAATCATTTGCTCATTCTAAAGTTAGGTTACTTGTTAATATGATACACAAAAATGTTCTTTGTTAACCTTAAAATCAAAGAAACGGTACTAATTTAAAACTTGCTTAATGAAATTTAACCAGTTTTGCTGGTAGCTTTAATAGAAAGTGTATTTTTCCCAAACCTGTAGCCCAGTGGAGGTGGTGTGCATTGGAATTACCTTCCCCCTTTACTGCAGTTTTGGTCTCTTTCCATCTTCGTCAGCCTATCTGTCCCTTTATTTCAGTTCCAAAGGGGAAAGGTGACTTGACTAGGGGTTTCTCCCCTGTGAGCCTCATCTTACCCCTTATCCCACTCCCCAGTCTCTCCAGGATGCTAGTGAATAGTGACCCAGAACTTAAAAGTTTACAATCCTGTCCCTTGTGACCTATCACAAGCTTGAGCTCAGCCTGCCTTCTCACACATAGATGCTTCAGGTCTTCGTTGTCATGTCTAAAGGATGTGTAAGTGCAAGCCCACACTGGACTGCACTCCAGCCACTCTTGTTTTCACTGTTGGCTGTTCTTGGTCTTCCCGCCCCCAGCTAGTTTATTTAGGGTGTTTATTACAGAATTTGCCAAGTCCTATGTATCAGATTATACAATAACTTTTTTATATATGTATGTATATATGTATGTATGTAGGTAGGTAGGTATGTATGTTTGGTTATATATTGACATGTGTGCATGTGTGTATGGAAATATATATATATATATATATTCCAGAAGATTGCCGGTCTCTAAACTTATATCTAAAAACTTTAGTTTGTCTTGACATCATTAGGCTTTGTTTTAGAATTTCTGTACGTGCCAAGATTTGGCTTAGATTTTTCTCTTCTAAGTAGTCTTTGGAAAGCACAGTTTTTATATTTATGGCACCTTTCTCTTTAGATCATGAAGACACTAAAAGTTACTCATAGAGTTAGAGATTTTGTTTCATTTTTGAAACTGAGGCTATTAAGTGACAGTAACTGTCCTTCCAAAAAATTCCTACTTTTTAGTTTCTAGACTAGTGTGTATTAGAAACGGTACATAGAAAATTTTCCATGTATACAACTATTCATCAGGTTCTGCTTTTTTCTTTTGAATATTTTACACAGAATGTAAGATTAGTCTAGCCATGGTGGTCCATGCTTTTAGTTCCTGCTGAAGCAGAGGCAGGTAGATCTCTGTGAGTTTGAGGCCAGCCAGGGTTACATAATGAGACCCTGTCTCAAAAGCAAAACAAAAATTAAAACCTATTAGCCTCATGCTTTGCTCCTTGGAATATTGAACCTTCATCTCAGAGTCATGGTCTTCTTTCTGTAATAAAGACATGGCTCACATCCATATGCCAGTTAATGTCTTAGGCTTCAATATTGAACAGCTCTCTAAAGATACCAACACAGATGCCAAGAATTTAGGCCAGAACTGTACAAATAGCTTTATCTAAATGTGGCCAGTGCACCAAAAGAACTTGTGAATCTCAGCTCTTGCATGAAGAAATAATACCATTATTTTCACTCAGAAACTAAGAAATAGGTGCTCATTTCCCATTGTGATAACTTATGCTCTGTCTCCCTTCACTGTATTCTCAGACGTGGGAAGTTTCATGTTTCAGGAATTAAGCTAATTAAGTTAAACAGTCAAAATGTAACTACAGTTTTCTAAGGTTTTAGTTTATCATTTAATTCATTTCTCATAAACTCAGCTTTGCCCCGTTGTCTTTGTAAAGTATTTGAAATGGTGTCTTTATGGAATCATGCTGGATTCATGTGTGTAGCTGTTGATATTTGCATAACAATTCATTATCTCACTGTGTCATCCATAAGTCATGTGATTCATAAGCGTTTGCTTTACTGAATTGCCATGTATGTATAACACTGACTAAACAATGCCTCCTCTCTCCATACCAAGCCCTGAGCACATTCATTGCTGGATTCTTTCCCTTCAAGTTGTTCCTTCTGCTCAGATTGATACTTAGATTGATACTTAGAATTTCATACCTACAAGTGTTACATCATAGCTGCTTTTTAAAAACAATTTTTTAACACCTTCTGTTTGACTGTTCTCTTGGAATAGATTAAAGGTGGGAAATGTGGGCAAGAAAAGAGATGACAAACTGCTCTGCTGAAGTTTCGTGAAAATCTGACTTGAGTGTTTTTCTCTTCATTTGCTGTGCTTATATGAACAGTGTGACACCATCACCACCACAGGCTCGGGTCTGTCCTCCCCATATGCTACCTGAAGATGGAGCTAATCTTTCCTCTGCCCGTGGCATTTTGTCGCTTATCCAGTCTTCTACTCGTAGGGCTTACCAGCAGATCTTGGATGTGCTGGATGAAAACCGCAGGTGATTAGTCAGCAGTGGCCTTGCCACTTTGTTGCATATGTTTTGGCTCCTTATTTAGTGGACTGTGGTGTTGTCTTTTTCTTTGCTCCTTTTAGTCTCTTTCTAAGATGCAATGGTTTGAAATGGCTTGCTTGCTTTCTTTTAATTTGAAATTATTGTCCAAAATTCACATTTCACAAGATTATAACTTTCCTTCAGTTATGGAAGATACTTAGTCTGTACATAGGAAATATAACAACTTTTTCAAAGGCTTTGCTGACCTATTCTAAGTGCTTGGTTCCACTTGGAAATATGTTAAAGGGACTGCTGGACTGAATGGCATCTGAAACTGAAGCATACTACTTGTCTTCAGTCTTAATTTAACCGCCTATACTAGTGATAGGAGTGAATTAATAAAGCAGGTAGACAGTGCTGCAGTAGCTCCCAGTACTCCTCCCTGCCCACTGTGGATTCTAGGCCCATGTGAGGAATTCTGTGTTCTATTACCAATTTTGGATAATGCTGGATTTTGGATTTTTTAGTATATTCATAGATAATACCTCACTTTTGCACATCTTCAAGTAGTATTATTAGAATTACACTTCAGCTTGTTTAAACAAGCAATTTTTTTCCAATCACTTAAAATACTTTTATTGTTTGCTTCACTACCTTGTGGTGTTTTAAAAAGATGGAGTCCCAGAGCTTTGTTGAAATCCTGTTGGAAAGTCAAATAGCTTCACTCCAGCTCTACACATTGGTCAGTGGCTATGAGAGTCAGGGCTTCAAGTTTTGTTTTCTTCTTTTTAGACTGTTAGTGTTTGCATTTTTCAAGAAATCCCAATAATTCTTGGTGTGTCTCTGGCTCACTCAGAACAAATTTGTCCTTGTGCCTTTATTCCTAGCAGACCCAAGTCTTCACCTGCACCACAAGTATCTAGACCACTCACGTTGTTGAATCCAGGGCTTTCTCTGTCTCCCTAGGTGAACATAGTGTGTCTCCCTAGTGTGCTATAGTGAGAAAGACTTTGAGGCCCATGGATCAAAGGGAATATTAAATACTGGACATGTTTATGTATGTATGTATGCATGCATAGATATACTTTTATAGTTGTGATTTGTTTCTTTCCTCCAAGGATTTAGAGTCCCCTTTTTTGCTCTCTGAAGCTTCATGAACTCTGGCTGTTTGAAAACAAGAAGCAGGAGCAGAGTTCAGAAGAAACAGTGCAGATATAGGGACTCTCTCAGATTCATTCTTGACTCCTCCACAAAACAGCTAACTATATGTTGGCCTTAAGCATATAAACTGTCTCTTCCTGTTAAGAAGATGAGAAGGAGATTATACTTGGCTGAGTAGATTCTTGTGACAAGTCTTCTGCCCTTCACTATTCTTTCAGATGTTTCAGAATGTTTTCTTGGTATAGTAGGAAGTCCTTGGAGGTAATGAGCAGAAAGCACCTGGCCCTAGGAGTGAAAATTGGTAAAGACTGTTTTCCATCTTTCTCCTTCCAACAGGTTTTTTTTTCCCCCCACCAGGTATCTTCTTTAACTTTTTTGTTATGGTCACTCCTTAGGAGAGATCGTGTCCAATGCTGTTGTAGTGAAAACATCTGAAGGGAAAACAATTTGCACATGCTCTGTAGGTACAGTCCTGGGTAGATGACAGGGACAGTCCATTGTTACTGTTCTCCCTCCTGCCAGCACATCCACAGCGCAGATGCACTGATGTGGAACATGCGGAAGTGTGGGTTTTGGGGTTTTTTTTTTTTTTTAGTTTTGTTTTTTTCTCTGTGGTGGGGAAAAAGTTGTCTAAAGTTCAGACATTCAGATTCTGAAATCTTACCAATATAAACTTTGTATGCTTTTGCTATAAAAAACTATTTGGAAATTTTTTAAATTTTTACATTATAGTATCTTAATGCCTTCAAATTTATCATATTAACCCAAGTAAACTTTCTGAAATCTGAGAAAGAGCTAACTATGGTGGCTCACACCTTATGCCCAACACTTAGGAATCTGAGACAGGAGACTTGCTTTGAGCTCAAAGCCAACCTGGATTTTAGAGTAAAACTTTGAATCAAAAAAGCAAAGAAGAGCTGGGCATGGTGGCACATGCCTTTAATCCCAGCAGCGCTCAGGAGAAAGAATCGCGTGTGTGAGTTCCAGGCCACCCAGGGCTACGTAGTTTCTAGATGGAGTCCATGACCTTGGATTCCGAGGGTGAGTAGTTTTTAGATGGAGTCTATGACCTTGGATTCCGAGGGTGAGGTTCTTTTGGGCCTGGCCAGTGCTTTCATTACTGAAAGAGTTTGGGTTTTGTTTTGTTTTAATTGTACAAAGTTTTATCAGAATTTTAAATGCCAAATCAGTTTTTGTTTTTAGTAGGTAAAGTTTGGCCTGATTTTTCAAAGAAATTGGAATGTGAAATTTGGATAATGTTCTTGCATGATTATAAAATAATACTGCTTATACAGTGTTCAGCGCTTCATCTTTTTTTTTCTTTTCTGTTTTATTATTCTTGGCTATCATGCTAATGCAGTATCTTTGCACTTGGGGACTGCACATTATTACAGCAAGTTTAAACCAAAACTATTTGTCAGAAAAAGCAAGAGTTTTCTGTTTGTTTTTTTATTATAAAATGATACAGATTCCTAGTTTCTCAGCATAAGAACAACTTACAACAAGGAGCACTACACTGCACTGAATTTTCTGTTTCTCTGGTGAATTTGGTGTAGGTAATCTAAACAGAGTTAGACATGAAAACCAAGTGACTTCTAAGTGTTGTTACAGATCTCATACATAAAATTTAGTGCTGTACGTTGAGAAAACTGACCCAAAAAAAAATCAGGAAGGAGTACCAGGCGTTCTTTGCCCAGTTGGCAACAGTGAAGCACTGTTAAGATTTGTCCATTGCTGGGCAGAAATTGCCCATCTCTTCTATAGTTGTTAGAGCTGCACATCTTGTAGCCAGTGTAAAGTACTAACATCTTCTATAGATGCTTAGTTGGTTACATGTAAAACATATTAAAGTTCATGTATGAGTTGTGCATAAGCTTTATTTGGAGAGATTGATTAGTGGCTTGATTATTTTTAGTTTCTCATTAGCAAGTTATACTGGTTTTTGAATGAATGGAATAAGAAACCAGTGTGTGAATGGTTTATATTTTTGGCAAGTATTCATAAAATTTGTAACATGGAAGACTACAGTTCATACAGTATCTGTTATAACTTCTTCTTAGAAATGTTTAATTCTTGATCCTCCAATCAACCTGTTTAATTACTGTAATAGTTGATAATTATGTAGAAAAGAAATGCATTCTTTTACTTTAGACCATTTACTTACTCAGAAATGTCAGTATACAAATTAATACGAAAATTGAGTAGCCTTAGATTTTCTTCCCTTTTGTGATTCTAATTACAAAATACACTATTGAACGATTTCTTTTAACACTAAATCACTCTTAAGATAGAAACTGGTGCTTGAATGAAGTTTCTAATTTTTCCAAATACCTGTCTAATTTACTTTTATATTATATGTATCAATTGCCAGTGTGAGAAGACAAAATGAGATACGTTATGAAAGGTAACTGTATTGTTTTCTCGCTCTGCATTTGTAAAGGAAATCTCTGTGGTGGAGTACAGTCAATATGGCAGATCATTTTGGCCCTATTAACACA
>NW_022196896.1:108298097-108303206 GCF_008632895.1 Mastomys coucha
GCACACAGGAATGGCTTCATTTCATTGGCCGTTCTCATATTTTTATAACTTAAATAACTACGGTGTATAGTTTTCCTTATTTCACAAACTAGACATTAGTAAGACTTTAAAACCTATCTTAAAAACTATGCAATTCATTTGTGTTCTGTAGCAAGCAGAATGAGCCAAACCTTTCTCCCTCTTGATCCCTTGTATTCTGGGCTCCAGAAATATCCCCAAGTACTGGTAGTCACTTTAGAGCATATAGAAACTCAATGTTACATTTTTCCTCTATTAGCTGAGTTGGTTTGTTTTAAAGTCATTTTAGAATTGTAGATCAGTTGAAGTGCTTGATTAGTGCTGAAGAGGCCCCAGCTTTGATCCCCAACACCACAGGAAATAGGGTACAGAGGCAGGAGGATCAGAAGTGCCAGAGTCCTCCTCAGTTCCTCAGAACTTGGGACCAAACTGTGCTAAATTTGACCTTGTGTCAAAAAAAAAAAAAAAAAAAAAAAAAAAAAAGGAAAGGAAAGAATTAAAAACAGAAAGGAAAATAGTAGTTTATATTCTACAGCTGTAACTACATCAGAAAAAGACAGAAATGTGTTGTTTCTAGACCCTGTGATGATTGCCATTATACTTAGATTGAGGCAAACCTGACCAGGTACTTAGAGAATATCCCTAATATATGGACCTTCTTATCTTTCTGATTAGTAAACATTGTTATTTAAGGACAGTTAACTGATGAAGATTTTAGAATCTGTTTGTTGATTTTAGCAAATTTAATTGGAAGGGCTCCAACTGACCCAGGCAGAGAGCTGATGATCCTCTCACAGCCCACAGCCGTGCATGTATTGAGACAAAATGACAAGCCCCACAAAGTTTTCCAGTGCACCTTGGTCCTCATGCAGCAGCCCTGTATGTCACTCGTGGTTGTCTCAGGCTCCACTCACTCACAGACTGACTGTACATCTGTAGTCTCACCATCTGTTCTCAGCTCAGTGTTGGAATGAGACACAGCTGCATTAAGACATAAAACTTATCTGACTAATCAGATTAATGAAGCCAGAGGGAAGGACTCATGGGCAGTGGGTATTCCTTTAAATGCCTAGTTTCTATTTAAGAGCAACCATGATCATGCAGGTGCTACTAACAGGTTCTGGATATGCTTTTAAAGTTGCTAGTGGTTTTATTTTCCAGTTGGAAAAGAGGAATTACACTTTTTAAAGAGCACCATATAGAATTATATGTTGGTGCTAGTCTGTCATGTTTTTCTCCTTTTTTAAAATTATAAAGTGTTAAAATTATTTAAAATGGGGAGGACATATGAAACAAGGATTTTCAAAGCATTTGAGGGAAATTATATTGTACTAAAGCATACAATATAATCCTATCTGACATTTATTTGTCTTGTTTTTGCTTTATTTTCGTACTTCTCTGTTTCCTGATTCTGTCTTGTGTCTTCTGCAAAAACCTGCCCTAGACCTGTGTTGCGTGGTGGGTCAGCTGCCGCCACTTCTAATCCTCATCATGACAACGTCAGGTAACTTGAAGACTTTGTGATTACCAAAGAACATGCAGATTGTGCAGGACATCATGATGCATGCCATAGCGGTGATTATATTTATGCATACAGCTTAGGCCTCTGTAGCTTTTTCTTAGGAGAAATGTTGTGCTTTGCTAAGAAACAGGGATGATAATTAGTCCTGACATTAGTCCACCAAAGTATGAGAACATTGTATAATCATAATAAAAATCCTGGTTAGGTATTGTGGCACATGCCTTTAATCCTAGCACTGAAAAGACAGAGACAGATGGATCACTAAGATTTTTGAGGCCAGCCTGATCTACATAGTGAGCTCCAGGCCAGCCAGAGCTACATAGTGAGACCCTCTCTCAATAACCTCCCTCCCAAAATTATGCCATGGTGTGATAAGAACATTCAGTATACTTTATAGCAGTATTTTAGTAGCTTTATAAAGGATCATGCTAAAACAGAAAACACAGATTCTTGAATCTTGTTTCATGTCCATTAACTGTTTTTGTCACCTGTTGATTTGAGCCTTTGCTCTTATATTTGCCCTTTCCATACTATCAGATATGTTTAGCCTGAGTCATATGCAAGGATAAGGAATGGCACATACCAGTGTGCTCTCACCAGAACCTTCAGGTAGTTGCCCTGCCTTCTGCATGACACATACTGCTAATCAGATGCTGCCACTCTAATCTTCCAAGCCAGCTCTAAGGAGAATTGTGCTAACTGTCCCAGTGGGTTTTAAATTGGCAGTCTTGTTTCTCTTCTTCAGAAGAGGCAAACACGTTCTTAAGTGAGAGAAAAGGGAGCCATCTGTTTCTCATGAATCTCATCCATGTTGCATTGGTGGTCCCTGAACACTGTTTACTCGTTTCTTCTGCATCTTCATTCAGTCCACACTAATTTCCCTTGATGGTATTTTTTTAATCCCTTTGACTTTCTGTGAAGGTGTTTGCAATGAGTGATATGATATCATTTGTTAGAGTTTTTAGTTCTGAGAGACAGAATTTTTGTTTCAAATAATTTCATATTTTTTTGTTTTAAATTGATGATAAAATCTTGTCATATATATATGACAAGTGAAGATTATCTTTTGATTTCTAAAACTTTGTGTGATTCAGTATTTAAATGGTAATTTTTTTCATGTATGTTTTATTTCTTTGTTAAAGCTAGTTCTCTCTGTGCATGTGTTCGTGTTGATGTGTATGACCATCCCTGTTCCCTTACCTTTGCATATGATGGGGTGGGGTGGGGTTGCCTGTGTGGATACAAGTGCATATACAAAAAACCCAAAGTCAGCCTGATGTTCCTCAAGTGTTATCCACCTTGGTTTTTGAGACAGTCTCTCACTTTGCTTGGAACTTGCTGATTGCGCTAAGTCGGCTTGTCAGCAAGCCACAGGAATCCTCCTGTCCCTACCTCCTCAGTACTGGGATTACAAGAGTGCTCCACCATGCCCAGCTTTTCTATTTTTAACATGGATTCTGGAGATTAAATTTAGGTTCTCAGCTTTGGACAGTAAGCACTCTGAGTATCTCCCAGCCTTCCATTCACCTTTGAGGCAGTTGCTGGTATTCTTTGATAACCCCTCCATCCAGCTATTCATCTCATGTGTAAATCCCAAGTAGAAAATGTTTATTATTTTGAAGATAAGACATAGAAAAGAAAATGTATTGACCTTTAGTTGCCTTGCTAAACATTTAATAATCTGGGGTGCAGGCTGAATTATTATGGTTCTGGGGACAAACCCAGGGACTTGCACAGGTAAGCAAGTGTTCTGCCACTGAGCTACACCCTTAAACCTAAGAGTTCTGTTTTAGTATTTATAAGAGTATTTGCTCAATTCACAAACTCACAGTTCCAGCATCTACTTATGAACTAAGTTTATTTCTCCTAACTTGTAAAATTTATTTTGAGTAATTCAAGCAAGACTCATTGTTTCTAAGAGGAAGCCATGGTTAGTGTAAGCCATCTGACCTAGCCATAATAGAAACTGCAAGTCAGAGATTGCTGTGGATTATCTACAATGGGTACATGTCCTCTATTATTTAAATCCTACTTGACATGTTTTTTAAAAGTGTTTTGAGGTAGTTTTAACATTTGAAACAATAGAGCTTTGTGAATCGGCATATTAGCAAGCCTGAGAGAATATATATTCTCCTTCGTATCCCTTTATGTCAGGTTATGTAGGTTTTCTAATGAGGAGTTACTGGGAATATTAGAATGATGATCCATGTACCAACCCTGTGTAGCTTACATAAAAGGAATTTTATTTACATTCTGCTCATGTAGAAAAATTACCATGTGATTTCACTAAAATAACCATATAAAATATAAAGTAGATATACACGTAAATAAATTGTTTTGTGTATAAGCCATATCTCAGTAAAAGTGTTCTCTTCATTAAAATGAATTTTAAAATACAGAAACCTGGTGCTAGAGAGATGGCTTAGCAAGTTAAGAGTACTTAAGGCTCATGCACAGTTCTCGAGTTGAGTACCCATGTGAGCAGCTCTTCATCACTACCACCAGTAATTCTAGCTCAGAACTAGTGCCCTTGCCTGGCTTCCTGTGTACAAGTGTAGAATGCACTGAGATACACACTCACACAGTCAAAAGACAAGAGTCTTTTCTTAAAAATACAGAAACCTAGATAAATGGAAGACAAAATATTTCTACGTATTTTTTTTTCAATTTTTATGCCTGCAGGCAGGCTTGGTGGTACATGCTTATAATTCCAACAGTTGGGGGATGGTGGGAGGCGGGCAGGAGGGTAAAGCAGGAAGATCAAGAGTAGATGGTGGTCCACTGCCACATAGCAAGTTTGAGACTGGTCATGTGAGACTCCATCTCTAAAATGCCACTGTATCCCTGAGTCTATGCCCTTTTAGAAGAGAGTTCATTATAATGTACCTTCTCTGCATTGTCTTTGTGGTTCTCCAGCAGTATTGTTTTATATGCAGCTTCTTGTTGGTTTATTATTGAGTCAGTAGCTAAGTGTAGTTGCAAAAGATTTAGAAGATCGTGTATTCACTTTTGTGGAGGAACAGAGAGAACTAGAAATCAGAAGTAAAGTAAAAATTGTAAAAAAAAGGAAGACAGAAGTGAAAGAGTAATAAATGATCAGTTTTCTGTTTGTAGTTTACTTTGCATTTCCTGCCATTGAGTCTCTGCCTACAGAGACATATGGACATGGTTCATATATAATTGTTGTGTGTCAGTATGTCGGATAGTAGCAGTTCTCTGCCCCTTTCAGACAGGGCCGTTAGTATTGTTGTATTTTCTGGCTTGAAAAAAAAGCACATAGGAAGAGTTTTGTTTTGTTTTGTTTTGTTTGTTTGTTTGTTTTTTCAGCTTTCCCAGTATTTCAGATAGCCATCTTAAGCTCCTTTTCCTCATTTGTATCAATTCAAATGGAAAAATGCTTATTTATATTGTTAGGTATGAGTCTTTTAAGTAGTATACAACACAGTGCATGACTTGGCAGTTACTCAGTTTTAACTTGTGTTTCAATATCTTATCTGGTAGGTATGGCATTTCAAACCTAGATGCAGCTGTTGAAGGAGCATCAGATGACATGACTGTGGTAGATGCAG
>NW_022196896.1:108304697-108321798 GCF_008632895.1 Mastomys coucha
GAAAGAAAAGTGTTTTTTCCTGTTTTTCAGATGATTAAGCAATTTCTTTGATAGATGCTTTTTGTATCCACATCTCAACAGTAGTGCTTTTTAGGTCATAGTGTGGTACAGGACTTAGGAAAAGTCAAACTACCTAACTCTTCTTCATCACCTGTACAGATGGAGCTTAAAAACTCCTAACAAGTCGGGCAGTCTATCTGTGTGCAATGTTGTTTTGACTCTCACCTTAGTTTTCTATGAAGTATGTTTTTACCAAGTCCATGTGTGAATGACTTAAAAACCTAAAAAATAAGATATAAATGTAGTGTATTTAATAAACTGTCAACCAAAGCAATGTCTATGGAAAGATTTATTTCATCATATGGGGCTGTGGACTGAATATCTTATCAAAGTCTTCCTGTCCCAGGGGCAAGTAGTGAATTAGTGACCTGTGGGTCACAAGAGCCACCTGGGTTTCTCAGATCTCCAGCCCAGCACAGGGTTTGCTGGCACTGCAAATGGTTTGCTAATTTATTGTATCTGTGAGAGTGATTCAGGTTTATTTTAAAAGACAAAAACAAAACCTTTATAAAACTATGTACCTTTTTTTCCTATTGTAATAATACTTCCTTGCTAATATTCTAACTCATAAAAATTAAATATGAGTAAAGCCAAATTTTAGGAGCCTTTAGTATTCAAAAGTATATTTTTTCAAGAGCAGGTAAACTTCAGCTACAATATTCTTTGCACATCATCAGTTATCTTTATACTAAGAGGCTGAGGAAAGCCCAAGGTTTAGTAGGTTTCACAGTACTAGTCTTGAGTATCTATTAATCCAGGGGAGGGCTCCTTCTTGTACTTTGATATCATACCTGTATAACTTCTTCTGCTGAGCAGGCATAGAAAAGATTTCACAAAAAGGGTGGAAATAAAAGGACCTCCTGGGAGCTTAGTACAGAAGCTGTTCTTTTCCCTGATGAGTGTTATATAAATACCCCAAATTCTTAGATAGAATGTCCTACATTGATTAGGCAAAAGTTGCTAATAACCCAGATTGCAGTGGCCAGACATGGGAATGGGAATTAACAAATTCAATCCCAGCCAGGATAATCAGGAAATATTTTATTAGATACTTAAGCAGAGACAGATTTTTCAGTAAGCAGAGAGCAAAAAAACGATTTTGGATCCTGAAGGATCAAAAACATACCATTAGGGCTAACAAGCGTCAAAGAACTAAGAATAGCAGACATTACCACACTACTTCCAGAATTCTGATATTTGTCTTTCTAGTTCTGGAAATATTTTAGACGAATTTTATGTTCTTAAGGAATTGACAGATTAAGAGCAGTGGTGTGGGAGAGAAGGAAGCACACTAAGTAATGAAGACTGCAAGTCGCAAGATGACCTCAGAGGTAAAGGTGCCAGTATCAGGCAGCGGGACTGTGGTGTGAAGTCCTCTTCTGACTTCCACAAGCACTGTGGTAGTACACACACAGCCACACACATCATAAACACACAAATAAGTGTCTAAATGTAAATAAAAAATCTTAAAGAATGAGGATTATAAAAAGGTTTCCTGCTGGGCAGTGGTGACACATGCCTTTAATCCCAGCACTTGGGAGGCAGAGGCAGGCGGATTTCTGGGTTCGAGGCCAGCCTGGTCTACAGAGTGAGTTCCAGAACAGCCAAGGCTATTCAGAGAAATGCTGTCTCAAACAAACAAACAAACAAAGTTTTCCTGCAGAAAAGAAACTTCAGATGTATATTAAAGATGAGTTTTAGATTGGCAGAAACTGTTCAAATACGTTCTAAAATGAGTTTGAATTTGGGGATAGAAATGAGAGTTAAGAAACATTGGAAGTCAGGTTGCGGTGATGCATGCCTTTAATCCCAGCACTCAGGAGACAGAAGCAGGCAGATCTCTGAGTTTGAGAGGTCAGCCTGGTCTACAGAGTGAGTTCCAGGGTAGCCAGGACTACACAGAGAAACCCTGTCTTGGGGCGGGGTTGGGGGGGAGGAGAAGAAGGAGACAGAGAAACATAGGATTTTTGCAAATGACTCCTTTTAGTGTTGGGTGGGAAAGGGTACATCCATATGTCTATACAGACAAACATTTGCCACTTTGGATACCAGATTAAAGGTTGAATGCCCTCAAAAGATGATAACTTCAAGTGGCCTGTGGTCTCCATAAGACTAAAGTGCATAGAAATAACCTGCCATTTGTTCCCACCAGTGGTGTTACCCCTGGTCATTTCTTTTTGAAAGTTAGGTCTTTTTTTTGACTGAGCAGAGACCTGGACTCATGTCACCTCTTTCCAGGGCGATGAGAAAAGTCTAAGTTCTGTCTGGCCCAGATACCCCTGTCTAGCTAGCTATCTTATCTGTTCATTCAAGTACAGTGAGCTGGCATTTGTTTTACCTGTTTTTATTTCATGTCTTTTAGCAGTTGATATTAACTTAGTGAGCATTGTCCGCCACTAACATCTGAGTGCTGAAGGTAGCATTCATTCAGCAGACCAATACCTTGGCCCTGCCTGTATGAGGTACTGTGTACTGGTTACACCAGGAGAAAGTAAAATGCATGTGTCTTGGCATCCATGGAGCTTCTGCTCCAGTATAGGGCAGTGCATGTAGCAGTGTAAGAATCACATACAGAAGGAAATGCTAGCACCAGTACTGGAGGGATGGCTCACTGGTTAAGAGCATGGCCACTCTGCTTAAAGACCCAGGTTCAATTCCCAGCTCCCACATGGTGGCTTAGAACCATCTGTAGTCTTAGTCTGGCATTGCATGTACATAATGCACAAACGCACCCAGGCAAAACACAAATGCATATTAAATTAAAAGAAAAAAAAATGCTAACAGTGTCTTGCTAAATTCTACAGAGACGAGTGATGTCAGTGTTTGTCAGCTTGACCTTGACCAAAACTAGAGGCACTTGGGAGATGGGCTTATGGAATACTAACACCATTGTGCTAGATTCTACAGAGAAGAGTCTTGGTGGTTAATGTTAATTACCAGCTTGACTAAAGCTAGAACCACTTGGGAGATGGGCCTATGGGGGATTATCTTGGTTGTATAAGTGATTGTGGGAAAATTTTTCCTAATTGTGAGCAGGAATCATCCCCCACCCCCCAACCTTCGGTATGGTCCCCTGGATTGTATAAAGTGGGAGAAAGGGCTGAGCAGCGGCATTCATCCGTCTGCTGCTTGCCGATGGATGCAGTGTGACTAGCTGCCTTACCAGCTCCTGCTGCCTTGATCTCTGCAGTGATGGACTGGGCCTTGAACTGTGAGCTACTGTGTGCCACAATAACCCTTTCTCCTTAAGGAGCCTTTGTCAAGATATTTTCCTCACAGCAACAGAAGAAGAAACTCAGACAAGAGGGCCAAAGGAATCCTACTCGACATTAGACGGCTTGACAAAGTCAGTGTCAAACTCCTTAAGAACCATGATGTGCTGAGGGACAAAAAGGGTTCAGTCCTCAGAGGTAAGACAGGTCCAGGTAGCTGATGAGGATGCGGGAAAAGGTCTTTCTTAGTAAGGAGCAGAAGCGGAGCAAGGGTGATGAATGAATGGGTGGGAGGAGGTGGTTCCTGAGCTTTACATTCTTTAATAGACAGACAGACAGTTAGAAGGGTCTTCGTGTTTGAGGAGAATTATTGGCTCTGGTGAGTGTTCACTTGGTTAGTTGTGATCATGTACACAGGAAGACTACTAGATATATCCTGAAGATGAGCCTTAAGTGTTGATGGGTGTGTGGGGAGGGGTGGTTTACAGAGAATGTCTTCATGCAGTTTGGGCTAGAAAGGGGTTTGCAAATTCTTAATGTACTCGTTTATTTTATGTATTTGGCTGTTTGGCATGCCATGTGAGTTGAGTACATGTGAGGCCAGCACAGGGACCTGAATCCCCTGGGATTTGGGTTACAGACAGTTGCATGCCACCGTGGCCATCGTGTACATGCCTGGAACTCTGCAAGAGCAGCAAGTGCTCTTAAATGCCGAGCCATCTGTCCAGCTCACTTCAACAAAACCACTTTCTAACATTTGTTTATTTGTATTTGTGTATGCACAGTTGCCCTGCAGTCTAGAAGAAGGTCCTAGCTCCCTGGAAGCTGGAGTTAAAGGCTGCTTTGGGTGCCAGTGTGCGTGCTGGGAGCCAAAGTTCTCTGCAGGAGCCGTAAGTGCGCACCCAATGAGCCATCTCCCCAGCCCGCTTTCTTTTCTTTTCTTTTTTTTATTTTTTTATTAAATATTTTCCTTATTTACGTGTCATATGATATCTCCTTTCCCAGTTTCTCCTCCAAAAACAATAAAAAAATAAAAACAATCCCCTGTTCCCTCCCCCCTCCCCCTACTAACCAACCCACCCTCTCCTGTTTTCTGGCCCTGGCATTCCCCTACACTGGGGCATAGAGTGTTCACAGGACCAAGGGCCTCTCCTCCCATTGATGACCGACTTGGCCATCCTCTGCTACATATGCTGCTGGAGCCATTAGTCTCACCATGTGTACTCTTTGGTTGGTGGTTTAGTCTCTGGGAGCTCTGGGGGTACTAGTTAGTTCATATTGTTGTTCGTCCTAAGGGGCTGCAAGCCCTTCAGCTCCTTGGGTCCTTTCTCTAGCTCCTTCCCTGGGGATCCTGCACTCTCTGATAAGTGGATATTAGCCCAGAAGAATGGAATATACAAAGTACAATCCACAAACCACACGAAACTTAAGAAGAAGGAAGACCAAAGTATGTATACTTCATTCCTTCTTAAAAGGGGGAACAAAATACCCATGGAAGGAGTTATAGAGACTAGCAGAGACTGAAGGAAGGACAATCCAGAAACCGTTCCATCTGGAGTCCTTCCCATATTCATTCATCAAATCCAGACACTATTGTGGATGCTGGCAAGTGCTGGCTGACAAGAGCCTGATCTAGCTGTCTTCTGAGAGGCTCTGACAGTACCCAACTAATACAGAAGTAGAGGCTCCCAGCCCACTTTCAAATCATAAGTCCTGTGTACTGGCTGGTTTTGTGCGTCAACATGGAGTTATCACAGAGAAAGGAGCCTCCCTTGAGGAAGTGCCTCCATAAGATCCAGCTGTAAGGCATTTTCTCAATTAATGATCAAATGGGGAGGGCCCATTGTGGGTGGTGCAATCCCTGAGCTGGTAGTCCTGGGTTCCATAAGAGAGCAGGCTGAGCAAGCCAGGGGAAGCAAGCCAGTAAGTAACATCCCTCCATGGCTTCTGCATCAGCTCCTGCTTCCTGACCTGCTTGAGTTCCAGTCCTGACTTCCTCTGGTGATGAAAAGCAATGTGGAAGTGTAAGCTGAATAAACCCTTTACTCACCAACTTGCTTCTTGGTCATGATGTTTGTGCAGGAATACAAACCCTGACTGAGACACCTCGTAAAATTGAGATTGAAGTCAATTGTAGAAATGATAACATTCAGAAAATTGTAGATTTTTAGTTTTTTCTATTTCATAACATTTTAATACAATAAATACATTTTGTTTCCTTCTTTTAAAGATCAGCATAAATAAAAACCAGCTTCTAAAAGGCTGATTTTTTTTTCCCTAAAGTGTTACCATAAATCATGAAGAGATACAAACATAAGAGAATAGAGTAGGATGAATTGCCATGTGTCTGTCAGTTAAATAGAGCAGTTTTCTGTCACTGTAGGTTTGAAGGTAAAGTATTTCTAAAACATGGTCTTCCTCCCTAAACACACAATATATATTTCTTAAAACTAAGACACATTTCCATAACCATCAGGTCGGACAATTAGTTTTTTTTAGCAGACAAAAAAAGAAACAAAAAAGCTTCTCTCCCCAGGATCAGCCACTGAGGACTGTTTTCCAGAGTGGAGGGGTACCACACATACGATATGCTTCATGTGCGAGTTTGATTTGTCATTCCTTTGCTTTGGTTTCTCTGTGTAGTCCTGGCTGTCTTGGAATTTATAAACTAGGCAAGCCTCAAACTCTAGATCCTTCAGCCTCTGCCTCTGAGTGCTGGGTTCAAAGGCACGCACCAACCCTGCCCAGCTTGATAGGTTGGTTTTTATTTGTTTTGTTTTGTTTTTTTTTTTTTTTTTTTTTTTTTTTTTTTTTTTTTTGAAAGTTGCTTCAGAGATGATTCTGAAAACATCTGCTTGCACTAAAATGCCTCCGTGTTCTAGAAGATGCTTCATTATTGAACTTACAAAAGTATATATTTTAAATGCAATTTTCAAATTATTCAAAGTACTGGTATTCTAGTTTATTGCCCTTTATACAATTTGACTCCGTCGATGAGAGACACCACACAGACAGCCAAAGAAACCAATGAGTATCTGACTGAGCCCAAACAGGAGCTCAAGGATTCCAACAAGCAGGAGACTCATAAATACTGAGAAGTGGAAAATCCTGTATCTGTCCTCTTCAGAGTTGGAGTTGGGTATTCTCCAGTTACTGACCATGTTATTGAGAGCGAGGTTTTTAAAATCAGTAGGAGAAGCACAAGTGTCATTGAAGAACCACAGCAGATTGAAGGATTCAGGATGGAAGTTACTAGAGGGAAAAAGAAAAGGGTTAAATGTGCCTACTAAGACAATAAAAGCCCCAATATAGTAAAACCCAATGTGCATTCTTAAAGATTGCATACAGAAGCCATAGATAGCTAAGATCTGGTTCACCGAGCACATTTTCATAGCCCTGATGCTTAAAACCCTGTCTTAACACATTGTGTCATTCTCCATAGGACAGCTGATCTTAAGATGAACCATCTAACACTGATGCTCTCTCGTGTCAGGATGGAAATAAATATCAAAGTGGCAGAGGTGTGCTCGTCTGTGTAGCCTTTCTACTTGCCAAAGGTAGGAAAGCAGATGAGCTCACACACACACACACGCACGCACACACACATATGAAGAGAGTGAGCAAGCGGTTTTTCACATAGATCTGCTCTGAGGCCCAGATAAATGATTTTTACTCACAACATTTCAAATATGTGATTAAAATGATGTATGCCTCTATCATAAAATAAGCTTTTAGCCCTAACACATCTATCTCAATATGATTGGGAGGGGGTGGGCATCAATAAAATGGAATACTCTTAGGAAGAACATATTTCTAGATCCCAACAACTGATTTTGAACCTGAGAAAATAACAGTATTTATAACTCACAGCCTATGAGCCTATGGATTAATTACCCTGTTGTCTTGGCCTCCCCGGCTAGACTGGGAGGGGATGTCAGTGCTGTTGCACTCGCAGCTTAGCCTGCTACCCACTACATCAGTGAACTCTTGTTATTCCTTGAGGGTTAAATGTGTATAGTAGCTGTGGCTGAGAGTTCAAATTTTCCTTACTATTAAAGGAATTTCTTTGGGTTTTGTTTAGTTCACAATAATAACTGCTATGAAAATTTTGAAAGATCCTTTTTTACTGACTGTAGGTAATGAAGGAGATAACAGTTGTTTATTAAAATATAAAAGTTAAACCTGGTGGCTTTCCAGAACTAAGTGGCTACTTAAAGACAGCTAATAAATTAGATTGGTCTTCCTGTGTTTGAAAAGTATGCCTAAATTCAGGCATTGTGTTGTCTCAGTGGACCTTTTGTATGTAACTTCCAATGCTATGTTACTGCATGGCTTAAATATTTTTATTCCTGTCCGTAAGTATATAGCATGACCACATGAACCTACTAGCTGCTGGTTTTTTTGATTGATTGATTGATTGATTGATTGACTATTTCAAGTACAAAGGCTGGAGTGGTGCCTCCACGAACAGAGCACTTGCTATGAAAGCTGGAGGGCCAGACTTTAGATCCATAGCACACATATAAAAACCAAGGAGATGGGGTGGCCGTCTGTAAGCCCGGCACTGGTGGGGCAGAAGCAAGGGGGTCCTTGAACCTAGCTAGTTAGCTGAATCATCAGGCTCCAAGTTCAGTGAGAGACTCTCCCTTGGTAAATAAAGGAGAGGAACTGAGGAGGACACCTGTCATCAACTCTGGCCTCCTTATATGTTGGCACACATGCATACCTATCCACTCAGCACCAACAAACATTACAAAGATGGGAACACCATACACAAAAAAATTAAGCCATGTATGGTTTACAACTGATAGGATAGGTTCATATCAGATGAACAGATGGATTCTTCTGTTCTAAGAACATACTTCCATTCCAGAGGACCCAAGTTCAATTCTTAACACCCACTAGGAGCAGCTTACAACTGCCTACGACCCCTTCTACAGGGATCCATCACCTATGGCCTCCATGGATACTATATTCATAGTACAAACACACATACACTAAAAATAAATAATAAGGGCCTAGAGAAATAGCTCAACAGTTAAGAGCTTCTGTTGCTCTTACAGAGGACCTAGGTCCAGATCCCAGCATCTACATACTACCTCACAAACTATTCGTAACTCTAGTTCCAGGGGTACAGTGCCCTCTTCTGGCTTCCATGAATACTGCACACATGAGTGGTGCACTTGCATGCAGGCAAAATACTCCTTAAAATTTAAACAAACAAAAATCGTGTAAATTTGTAGAAAGTAAATGTTCCCCTCACTCATCCATTACTTTACCCCAAGGGTTACTTTTAAGAGACGTAGATATATATCCATGAATGGTTACAAGGTGTGTATAAGCCACCTGAGATAGACTAAACCATTTAGATGAGACCATACTCGAAGCACTCGGGATGTAGCAGCCCCACAACTTCTTTGTGAGACGTTGGATATTGGTATCGGTTTACCAAGTCCCTGCAAATGTTTGTCCCCAGTAGTCAGAACAAAGAGCCTAGCATTGTACAGCACGGTTAGCCACGCTGTGGGAGGCAGTGTGACAAAACTCCACTCACCTTAAGTTTTTCAGCGAAAATTCACAAGTGACAGTACTGTTGACCTGAGTGTTACAAATTAGAGGTCCTTCCGAGAGAGCCTGGAGCGATACCAACATGCAATACACAGCACCAATGACTGTGATCACACTTAGGAGTGATGAAAGAAACATCTGGAAAACAAAGCAGGGGAGTTTACATGTGTCCATTGTATGTCCTCCGTCTGTTTCAAGTTCTCCAGCAGCAACATGTAGCACTTACAGTCTAAGTCAGTTACTGACTGCAGTTCTCCAGTCAGTCTGTGCTCCTAGATCTTTTTTTCCCTTATTTGATGGTGTATATACATGCATGGCATTTGCACATTTGTGTGAGTGTGTTCTGCACATGCATGTGTGTTCATGTGTATGGTGTAAACCAGAAGTTGTTATCAGGTGTCTTCCCATATCGATTTTTATTCTCCAACTTATTTTTGAAACAGTGTCTGTCACCAGACCTGAAGCTGAGTGAACCATTTCACTAAGCTGGCTGGCCCCTGAGCTCCCTCATCTACCTTTATGCCCCTCTAACACTCGCGTTTTTAGGCAGGTGCCACCTCACCCAGCTTTTCTGTGAGCCTTAAGAATCCAAACTCAGATCCTGATGTTTGTATGATGAGCACTTCACTTACCTAACCACCTCCCTAGCCCTGTGTGATCCTGGGACATGAGAATACAGTTTAATTAGGTGCAGATTTTTAAAGAGGCAGAGATCAAAGTCCACTGTTGAATTAGAGTTGCCAGAAGATAATTACACTTGTTAATGTCTCCAAAAAATCTCAACTGCTTTATCCCTGGGTTTATGAATTCCTGTGGTATATGGTTCCAACTACACTGAACCTCCACTAGACCTTTTCTGCCTAATTTTTTATTTCTGGGCTCTTGGCTTCCAACTCCTCCATGCATATTTGGCTGATGTTGTAAGCAGACAGTGGCCAACATCCTGAAGCAATCAGCAGCAGAGTTGAGAGTGTAACTGCTCAGCTGGGCTCCTTGGAGGGGACATGTTGCTATTTGGGGCCTTCCAAGGCAGGGTGGATGTGTTAGCAACCTTGGTCTCCGCCCATCAGATGCAAGTATCCCTTCATTCTCACAACTAAAAGCCATCTCAACAATGGCACATGTCCATTCGGAGTAGGGGTGGAGGGTCTAAATACCGCGCTGGAGAATACCATGCTGGAGGGAAAGCATGTACCTTTTCTGAATCCAAGGCACACAAATAGTGTGAAATTTGGCATAAAAAACAAAAAAAGGTTGAATGTGGTTTTCTCCCCAAAGGATAATTTCTGTGTTTCGCAAAGCTGTTAGTGATTATGATTATTTCAAAATCAAAAATGAAAATAAGAAAGCCTTGTTCTTTCTGTATTAGCTCCTAGAGGATTGTGGCCTCGTGTGCAAGTACCTCATGCTATCCTTCAAATAACCCTAAAAGAGGTTTATAAAGTGGAGAAGAAGAGGTTGACAGCTTATTGGGAAACTCATCTAGGAAATACTCATGCTCCCATTCTTGTCACTTAGCGTCCTTAGCTGGAAGCACACAGAAATGGGAGTTAGGATCAATTATAAATCCTGATTCTCCATCTCTACTGTGATTTATACAAGCTCCCGAATCTACTCATCAAGAAGAGCCGCTGTTACCTCTGACCTGTTACTTCCTGAGTGAGCAATCATTCAGTGAGTCAGCAGAATCTTACATTGGGAAACAAGAAAAGGGGAAGGAAGGAAAGATGAAACCTGCAAGGCCCTGCTGCCCCCTCCTGCCCTGTCAAGAAGGGAGGAGAACTTTATGCCACCATGGCCTTCTCTTGACCCAGAAGGCACCAACTGTAACCTGGACACCTGGCTGCCTGCAACTGGAAAGCTTTTGTAAGGTGGGGGTGGGTTACGACATGGATATAAGTAGGTGGTCACTATTTAAATAACTAAAACTATTGCTAATGGCATGAATAGTATTACAGAATGCCTCTGTTTCCCTCTCCTCCCCCCACCCCCCAGCAGCTCTGGAAGATTCTCAGCTTTGAACAACCCGCGAGTTTGCTGAAGCATGACTGAATTATTTTCAAGGCTAGTGTGAGCAAAACAACCTAATTTAAAGCTGGGATCTATATGAAAAGTGTCTCTGTTAAGGATTGGAAAGACGGCTCAGTGATTGAAGGTACATGCTACTCTTCAGAGGACCCAGGTTCAGTTCTAGCATCCACTGTTCCACATCCTGTAACTCCCTCTTCTGACGTCCTTGGGCACTGCACTCACATGCACAGATGTAGAGAGACAACATAATGGAAAAATATCAAATAGCTCGGCTGTTCCCACCTGCTTGTATCCTTAAGGGAGACAGGACTTAGGGGATTATTTTTCATGAAAGGGGATATGCAAAAACATTTTTAATAGAAAATGGATTTGAGAACAGTTCAGGTGTTCAGATACTTTTCCAGTTCAGAGAATCAGAAATAAACCAGGAGGTCTTGAAAACTTGTGAGTATCACGTAGAGAAGTGAGGTCAAGTCAAACTGCACCAAGGTGTGGTAGCTTAGGAACAAAAGTGACAGACTGTAGAAACCAGAGTACTAGGAACAAAGACAGACTACAAACATTGTGGTTAAAGTGATTGTTGTAATCCTAAATAAACAGAATACCAGAAGCAGGCTCTGTTTAAAACAAAAAACAAAAAACAAAAAAACAGACAAACAAAGCCAATCTTATTTTCTGGGGCTAGAGAGATGGCTCAGCAGTTAAGAGTCGCTGCAGATCTTCCAGAAGACCCAGATGCAATGCAATCCCCAGCACTCACGAGGCAGCTTCCAACCCTCCACAACTCCAGCTCTGCGGAATCCAACACCCTCTCCTGACTTCCTCAGGCATGGACACACATGCAGGCAAAACACCCATATATATAAAGTCATGATTAAAAAAGGAGGCCCACACCCTACCTTCTATGAACATTATTCTCTTTAGGACAGTGGTTCTCACCCCAGCCCGTGTTGGGATCACCTGGTGGTTTGGAGGAATTTTACATGAAGAATCTTGGGAATGGGGCAGGCACTTGTGTTTTTGAACACAAGTATCTCCCTAGATACTTGTGTGTTCCCATCTGATTCGGAACCATTGATTTATGCTGAACTCAGCCCCATGTATTCATGATGGATGGGTGCTTATCAGTGGTCTTTACCAGCCTTAGAAAATTAGACCCTTGATGTCAGGTTCATGGCTTACATTGTGTACGGACTGGAAAATCAGAGGAGGCTGCTGGGTTTAGAAAAAACTCAATATGCTACCCTGGTGAATTTAAAAAAAAAAAAAAACAGTGCTTTGGTCAATAACAAGATCTGCCAGGCATGGTGGCACATACATGCCTTTAATCCCAGCACTCAGGAGACAGAGGCAGGTAGATCTCTGCAAGTTCAAAGCCAGCCCGGTCTACATAGTGAGTTCCAGGACAGCCAGGGCTACACAGAATCTGTCTTTAAAAAAAAAGAAAAATACCCCATCTTATTAATTATTAATTGAAATAAACTAAGATCTGACTATTGCACACATTAGAAGTTTTTGAGGGATTAAATATGGTAGGTATTAAATGTTTCAAAAATAATTGTCTACTTTAAAAACAATATGAACTAATTAAGGGCAATTAACCTAGCAAACTAACCTTTCTATATGCACACACACAAAACAAACAAAACTGGGGGTACATTTGCCCTAAATATTATATAGAACTCAAAACAAGATTTGAAATGGAATACAGTTCTGTACAGGACATGAGTTCTTTCTTGAAAAACTTCCAATACTTTAGATGAGCCAGAGGTTGAAAAAAAGATCAAAGGCTAGCTCCAAAGCTAAATTTCTAGAGAAAAGAGAAAGTCTCTTGTCACTCTTTGTGTGGCGGTTTAACCAACCCTGACAGGTGCCCACGGCTGAGGCCCAGCGAGAGCTGATGCACCGCTTCCAAGCCCACTGCTTTGTACTCACCCCGGTCTTATTATTGCAGCATGCTCTTTTTCTCGCTGCCAAGGACATTGCTGTTGCTGGGATGGCCTGGAAGGAAAGTTTCGGGAAAGATGAGTATTATCTCTTCTCATCAGATGAAAACTCAGTCATCACCACCTTCCATTTATTTTATTGCCCCTTAGGGGAATTCGGGGCCCGAGAGAACGAAATCTAATCTAATCTAATCTGACAGCATCTAGTCTTAAGGTCAGTTTCAGCCATAAAGACTGACAGGGCAAGAGTTGACAGCAGTTATGAAGCTTTCTGTCCACGTTCCTGTTTACCCTGTCGGCTGCAGCCTCTGGGTTTTAAGTAGAGTAGGGTGGCTTATTAGTGCATGACTTTTGGATTGGTTCTATCACTCAAATTTACCTTTAATGCTCTGTCTCCCACTCCACCTTTCTCCCCCCGTTATTTCTCCTCTCCATGTCAAGTTACTATAACCTTCAGCTATATCTAACTTCCTGTAAATTAATTAAGCAACTCAATCTAGGAAGAAGAAAATTGATGGTTTTGTTTGCCTGCCTTTGGCAGGGACCAATTCACCACCAGTGCCACTGGTTAATTGCTCTTAATTCTACACCCCAGGCTACCATCATCTTGCTAGGGTTCTCAAGCCTATATTTGAGAATAACTATTGGCCCCCCATGCCCTTCTCTGTCCCTGTATCTGTAATATGCACTGACCATATTTTACACTAATGTTTAGTAGGAGTCGTTGGTTGGTTGGTTGGTTGGTTGGTTGGTTGGTTGGTTTGTACAAACAAGACAAGCCTTGTTTCTCCTAGAATTCACTATGTAAACCAGGCTGGCCTCAAACTCACAGAGATCTGCCTGCCTCTGCCTCCTGAGTGCTGGGATTAAAGGCAGGCAGAAGTTTGGTTTATATTGCATTCTGTACTGCGGTATCACATTAAGAGTTAGTTTTCTATTTTTAAAAAGACATCTATCAGCTATGACTAGAACTCTTAACTAAGAGTGTTGTATTGTTGAACACAGAATATCAGTTGCTTCCTTCCACTTAGGAATTTTTAGCTGTGATGGGTGTTTGGCAGCGCATCCCCGGTACCCTGGAATGGCTCCCCCACTCTTCTGCCCTGCTAACATGAGCAGGCTCTGTCACTACATATCAGGTGTTAGAACTTGACATGTTTTGGTCTGTGCAACCCTTGTAACAATCCTCAGGTGTAGCACTGGTATATGGCCTGTTGGTCCACTGTCAAACCATAGGTGGTCTAAGTTGGAAGCGCTTGCCTAAGAAAGGAGAGTTCAGAGCCACACTAGACACGTGGTCTCTAAGCCACTGCCCCACATTGCCCTACAGTCCATAAAGCCACTCACTCTTGGCTCCTGGAACCCCAGCACTCTTGCTCATGTCAAGCTCCCTCTACTTGTTCCTTCCCCGGTTGTCTTGCAAAGCCACATCTGCCTGGTTTTTCTAGAACAGATTTAGGTCTCCCACAAGGCAGCTTTCCCAACACTCGTCACCCCGTCTAATCGCATGCTGACTTCATGTCACTTTGTGTCCTTGTCAAGCTTTGTTTATACACTGAACGCTGATACCTTTCCAATTCAGAAGCCACACATCCATATGGATGTCCAGCTACCCCTGTGCATAGCTGAAAGCCCAGAAGGAAAGGGAAAAGAAACCTTTGTCATCATGGATACACTGAGCTGTTTTCGTTGTTCCCAGAAAGCACTGCTTTCTGATCCTATATAACAAATGAAGTAGAACAGAAACTGATAAGTATGAACCCCCCCCACCCCGTCACCTCATTTTAATAAATAAAGTTTTATTAGAACCCTAACCCATTTGCATATTATCTGTGGCTACTTTTGAATTAAAATGGTAGAGTTGAGTATTCCTAAATATATTTTGAATGCATGAGATTTTTGTGAAATTGAGTCTCGCTTCTCTTCTTTTTATAAATAATTACAGTTTGTTTTCTTGGCAGGAACCCATGCTTTCCTCCAGTTCTAGAAATTGTATATTTTCATAAAGGAGGCACACAAGAGCCTTAGTTAAAAACTGTGATAGAAGACAGACTTTGGGGAGTCCTCTAGGCGCTTGAACATGAGAGCAATATACGGAGCCTTAGTTCAGCATGAAGATAGAAGCTCTGTTTTGTAAAGGTTTTGCATACAGTCTTCTAATCTGTTTGACGTACAGCCATTGGTTTTTCACTAAGATTTTAATAACTGGCTTTGAAAAATTACCCTTATGTAATGGGTAAAGTCAATAAAAAGAATGAGTAAGACCAGGCTTACAGTTAACTTTATATTAAGTAAAAGAGCCGTTCTGTTTATATTTTTCAACAAACATTTTAAAATGCTTTTAATGCTTGATCAAGTAACATTTATATTGACATTCCCCCTCCCCTTAGTAGATAATTTTAAAGATAATTAACTACAAAATGTTTTACTTGGTTACAGTTTCAAAAGATAAAAAGGTTCACCTCTGATTGGGGTTGGTCATAAAGTCATAAAATAAATGACTTCATAAAGTTATCAGTAATGAGCCCCAGAGGTTTGTGTTATATGCAGTTTCCTGTAATGTTCCCATTTCTGAAGGGAAGCTGACTTGAAATGTAGGAACTGCCCAGAGGTTTTAAGGACTGACCAAATGTTCAACACACTTAGTGAATTTTACTTTACAAAGTGTCTGCAGAAGTGAGAGTTGACAGATGTCACAAGGGATATAATTCCCCTTGGAAAAGATGTGATTCAGCCTTTTATATAAAGCCAAGAATCATGAAAGTATGCTTGCCTTCAGAGCACTGCTGTTAGCGCCTGTTTGCTTGTGGGGCTAGCCTCCAGCCTGTGTGGGGAGCATCAGACTTCTTCTCCATGAGTTTGATGCTCTAATGATCTTTAGTTAATATTTATTGAGGGAAGCAAGATAGGCAAGACAAGGAGTCCAGATTCTCTGAAGTGTTTTGCAGGTGTGTAGACCTTTCTATGACTCAGCTTCCTGGTCCTTTTACTTTATGGATTTTTATCTTTGACCTCTGTGGGCCTGAGACAGAGATTGAGGACTATGGTATTTTAACTAGCTTTGGCATTAGATAAATCTAGAACTGGGTTTCACACCCATTGTGTGACCTGGCTAATATCCTCATCCTTCTGTTTTCTGGTATATAAAGTACAAGTGATAATTGCAGCCCAGATGATTGTAGGGCTGAAACTAGGCAGCATGTGTACCACACACACACACACACACACACACACACACACACACACACACACACACATGCCCAAGAGATGTAGATGGGTGCCATCACTACTCCGTGCACTTTAGTACTTGTAGCAGATCTTTAAAATATTCTCTCCTGTGTTTTCAGCAATGCCCATTCATATCTAAAGATAGCTGAGTTTTTCGAAATGGTCTGTCTCAGCTGGAGCTTTGCAGAAGCTGCCTAGCTCAGATGTGCTGTGCAGGCTTCAGACTTTTGACACCAGGTGCAAAGGCGGCCAGCCCTGCTCGCCTGCAAGGAGCCTCCTAGAGAATGCGAGCCTGACACTTTCCTTTTACTTCACACTTTTACTTCGCACAGCAGTTTGAAGAAATAGCCCAGATTTTGCAAAAGCTTTTCCTGGGGTGTGTCTACCTGGAACAGATAGCTAGATCACTCCTGTTGGCAAAGGCAAAAAAAGGCATCAACCTGTGGGAAGGCTCCTGGAATTGACTACAGTGCCAGTGGGCTCAAGTCCAGGGTGTCAGCCACAGGGCACAGTTTTATGTGCTGTGGCCCTAATAGGTTTTGTTGCTTAGGGTTTGGGTTTGGTTGGCTGTTTTGGTTTTTTGGTTTTTTGGGTTTTTTTTTGTTTTTTGTTTTTTGTTTTTTTTGTTTTTTTTTTTTTTTTTTTTTTTTTTTTTTTTTTCCGTTTGTGAGCTGGTTGCGTTTTTGAGACCCAGTATCATTTTGTAGCCCAGGTGAGTTCTAATTTTGTATCCTCTGATCTCATCCCCCTCAGTGGTAGGATGCCATGTATACATCACCACACTCTGCTCTAAGAATATTGTTATGTAAGCTTAAGGAGAAAATCAGTAGCAGTAAACTGAATAGCAGTCCATAGGTGGGAAAGGTGCTCAGGAATTAAGAGCACATACTGCTCTTGTGAAGAACCCAGGTTTGGTTCCCAGCACCCACATCCGGATGCTCACAAGTGCCTTTAACTCCAGCTCCAAGGACCATATGCCCTCTTCTGACCTCCACAGGCATTTATGTGCACACATACACATACACACACACATTGCATATATATATATATATATAT
>NW_022196896.1:108321808-108325391 GCF_008632895.1 Mastomys coucha
TATATATATATATATATATATATGCACACACATTATGTATGTGTGTGTATGTGTGTACATATTATAAATTTAGTGATTCAAAGGTGAGCTTTGTTCACTCACATAAGCACATGAAGATCCTGGGTGTGGCTAAAGTTGGAGAAAAAAAGAGTGACATGAGGAAAGGGTAGGATACTTCCTCCAATAGTTAGGTCCAAGAAGAGAGCTCCTCTTTTCTGTTCTGAGTTTTTCTAATAGTTACTTCTGCTTCATTATCTGCAAAACCCTTGTAATAACAATCTCTGTCTCTCACTCTCTCGCTCGCTCACTCACTCACTCATTCAAGGCCTTTTCTCTGGCACTAACTGTGCCCACTGTTGTACCACACAAGTGATAGAACAAACAAAATCAAGCTCCTGGCTGCTGAATTGTCAACTTGAACATCCCAATCCTATTACTCAGACAACAAACCACCTGAGGGCGAGTGAGTTAGTAGTGGTGATATATCAGAGGCAGACCTATAGTCTTTCATAGTCTCCCAGATCTGAAAATTGGATTCTCCAAGTGTATTCTACCCAGACTGGCTGCATCAGAATTTCTAGGAGACAATGAGAACCTGACTCTGATGCTTCACTGTTAAGAACACATGAATTCTGTGTTGTCCCACCCTGGGTCAGATTTCAACAAGGAACGCTCACTCACCATCACCAAACTATAAAACTCTGAAGCTTTCTGGGATCTATGTAATAGTCAAAACAAAAAGTCCTTGAGGTCAGAATCTGACTTAGTTGCTTTCCTGTTACTGTGATAAAACACCATGACCATGGGCAAGCATCTTATAAAAAGAGACCCAGGATTTTGCTCTCTATGTCTTAGGGCCAGCTCCCTTGAGAAGCAGGCTGAGCCTCACTATGCTATCTCCAAGACTACCCGTGCACAGGAGTGCTTCTCATCCCCTTAGAGCGACTTCCCACTGCTGCCACATTCCCTATACCTAGAAATCAGAGTGGGGCAAAGGAAAAGAGGCGATAGATTTTAAAATATCCCACAGAGTGTGTAAAGCCTGGAGTTCCATCCCCAGCACCATGTTAAAAAAAAAAAAAAAAAAAAAAAAAAAAAAAAAAAACTGAAATTCCTTAATGTTAAATAATAAAGTTCAAAAGTATCATCTTACCTTTGAAGCAATGCTTTAGGTAATGACTTAACCTACTTCTGTCAACTTCTTGCCTTAAGGTCCCTAAGATAGACCATAATTTTCTTTATGCAAATTATCATTCTTTGCAATGGTAAACAGTATAAATCAATGGTAAAATTCCTGTGTCTTATGAAAATGACCGCAAGGCTGAAAGTCATAGTTAGAAGCATCAGACACCCTTCCCCAAGTCAGTTCACATAGGTATTACTCACCATCAGACCCGCTCCTATAATTCCCGGGAACCACCACTCATAGCAGGAGATGGGGTTTTGAGAAACCGAGTCTGCCTCCACTAAGCTGATACCCAAGGGTATACAATTGATAACCACTCCTAGCAGGACCAGAATGAGCAGGCTGAAGCCATTGCAGGATGTCCACCCTTCACAGCACGTCATGGTTTTCCTGGTTCAGTTAGAAACCCTCTCAGAGTGACTGGGCAGAGTGTGTAGGTCTGCCTGGCCTTTTATCCCAATGTTCTGGTTAAAGTTTAGCACTTATGAAAAATGAGTTGTGGAAAGCAGTTCAGAGTCCAGTAGGGCAGGATGTTATTATGAGGATTATGACGGGAACCAATAATCATATTATGATAGGATGAAGGGAAACAAGTAGAAAAAAAAAAATCTATGGTTGCTGTGTGGTGAATTTACACATGAATGTAGGTGAGTAAAAACTGATTAAAAAAATAGGCTCATGGGGCATAACTCCTAAAATATTCCTTTACTGATGTGCCTTGTAAAATATAAGACAAAAAGTATATCTAATTAGAATAAACCTTCATACCTTTCATATGTTGATATTATTGGATAATATAAGGATATTATATATAAAGGATCCTTACTTTTGGAGTTATTCAATAAGAGAATGAACATTATATAAGATTAGGGAAAAAATTCTCCTCTGCAGGTATTCCTGATTACTCTAAATATTAGTGTTTCATTTCAGGCTGTTGTCTCACATGCAGCATTTTTAATCCTGAGTTTTTCCACTCTTGTAAAGTAGAGCCTTTGTACACAGCCCACCTACAACATCTGGGATGTTTGGGGAATAGCACCAGAAGGAAAGTGATCAAATATGGACACTATGATAGAAGCAATGGTAGAGAGACTGGACAGGAGACGATAGTGTCTGGCATTTTTCAAACCTTGAAACATGTACCACGGTTTCTCTTTCTAGACTGTGGCTCTGTTCTCTCTCCTACTAGCCTGTGAGTCCTGCCTTCATGGAAAGATTTGATCAGTCAGAAGAAGCTTCAGATGCAAAAGTGTTTGTTCATACTGAGTGGCCCCCATAGCCCATAGGAGGCTGCACCGATGGTGGGTCCCCAAGAGGCGCAGCTAAGCTTCCGTGTCCAGGCTCCTGCATCTACCAAGGCCAGGTCTTAAAATGCAGCTGCTCTCATTATTGCCTGAACTTGCCTGATGGATTTCTGTTCATTGGCTGGAAGATGATGCATCAGCGTACTGCATACGATGATGGAGTACAGAAGTGAGTCTGCTGGATTGACTGGGGGTTGGTTGGGTGAGAAACACGTGAGTATGGAGAGGGGGTAGCTTAAGTGACCTCCCAGTGGCTTGCTATATCTTGATTTTTATCTTACAAAGGACTACTGCAGTCCTGTTCTGTAGTCTCACAATAAATTACCCGTTCCTACTCTTTGGTTTCTGGGTTTGGTTTATTTATTGTTTGGTTGGTTTTTGTTTGGTTGGTTGTTTTTTGTTAGATTTCTGATTTTGGGTTTCTTTTTTTTTCCCTACAACCAAAGGAGCTAAAACCAAAAGGCTATTATTTACTAAAACCAGTTATTGGCAAGTACAGTAATTATTTGGCACGTGGCATGACAAAAACAGAGGAAGTCCAGATGTTCAAAAGAAAGGGGTTATCCAGATGGGCTGGGAACTAGTGTTCCGTTTGGGCTTTGAAAATGGTTAGAATTTGACAAAGGGGTGATGAGAAAAATATTTTTGTAACTGTTAGCATTCTATCTAAACTCCACCCCAAGGTTACCTGGCAATAGCTAGGTAGGCCTGGCCCACTATAAAAGGGGCTGCTTGCCCCCTCCTCCCTCTCTTGCCTCTCTCTTGCCTCTTGCTCTCTAGCTTTCTTCCCTCTTGCCCTCTTGGGCTCTTCCCTTCCCCTCTCTCCATGTGTTCGTGGCTGGCCTCTACTTCTCTACTCTCTCCCTTTCTCTGTCTTTCTCTGCCTCTACTACTCTCTTAACTCCCCTCCCATGACCTGAATAAACTCTATTCTATACTATACCATCCCCGAGGGGGCAGGGATGCCTTGGCATAGGCCAGCTGAGGCACCCTCTTCCCCCATACCTCACCACACCCCCATAGAACATATTCTTTTATCAATTTATCTTCTTATAAACACATCAGTAACCATGTGAGCCACTCCCCAAAAAGG